>NC_061522.1:7957500-8105000 GCF_022379125.1 Scophthalmus maximus | reverse complement strand
AACAGCTTCTGTTTTTGTGTCTGTAGCGCAGCTGTGCCGAACAACAACAAAACTGGAATATAGCCTATATTTTCCATTTAGGCATAAGCGTTACTCTCATATTGTGGTTCTTTTAAGTAAAAACAAGGCATTTAGTCTTTGGGCCAGCAATCCGTTTGATACATCTCAAAGATAGGCTGCTTTATTACTTTGTTGTTGAAGCGATGAAGATCCAACACTGAAACCTTGTATGAATAAATTATAAATAATGTAACTTGCGACAATAGTGTGCAAGTCCTGACTCCTCACAGTCTGTCCTATCTGCCAACAGTCGTGTCGCAAAGACTTTTATTCCGGTGTGCTCCGTGTCAAACAGTATCTGACATTTTATGATGAGGATTTTTTTCCCCCCCTCTGTATGAAGCCAGAATATGTAACAAGTTCCTAAATGAAAAGAAATTGAAATTGGAAAGAGATGTGGGAGAAGAGGGGTAGGGCAGGTGCTACTTGGTGTGTGGTATTCACAGTTAACACTGCTGGTGAAGCAATGACATGCATCATTTCTAACTTTTACCTGATAAGTACCCCGCACTTCTGTGCATATGTGTTTTCGCTCTACTCTGTGCACCTTCAACAACTGATAACTCTGTGTTGACTAAATGTTTCAATCAGTGAGAGGTGGACAGATACTTGTGCCATAGTAAAGTACATGAGGTGACATTTTTTATTGACATCTCTCACTGTCTTGTCTTGCTGTATTTCCCCACAGCTACTTGGGAATATTTCCCTTTTTTTAAACTGTGTGTGTTTAAACCACTGCACCAGTGCTATGTGTTGGTATTAAAATAGAATACATTGTATTTTCTGAGTATACACACTCACCTTCTTCGTGAGCAGAAGACTCAGCTTTCTCCGTGAAGTAGACGACCACAAGGCCAATGCAGGCGCCGGTCATGGCCAAAAAGAGAAATATCAGACACTTTTCCAGGGTGCTCATACCCCTGGACCGACGACGACCCTCCAAATCCATTTTTATCATGGTGGAGAAGATGGACCGGACTGTGCCTCGTCCAAGACTCACCAGCCTATTTGAGACACAAGGAGGTCCAGGTACATCTGGACTTTAGTAGCATAGATGAACCTTGACCTCACTCGAGATGTGGTATTGCAGCATACCAGCCTGTGTTGGATGGATGGGACTGAGCCATAAATCATACAGTATCATTAATCACGATTCAGTTGATGAGTATTGATAGTGCAGTTAAGTGGACATTAGGATTATCTTTCAGAGGAACTGAATGATAGAGAAGGTAAAAGCCCCTGACCTTTGGAACAGTTTGTTTTACAAGTTAACTATGGCATGTTTGTATTTATTGATTTATTCATTCTATTCATGGTTTAAGGGTTGGTACAGCCATCACTTCAATGGTTTTCAAAGACATGTTGCTGGAAATGAAAATATGTAGCACCCACAACATAAACCACATCACAGTCAGATGATTCTTTTTTTGCCTGCACTTGTCCATCCTCCGAATTATAATTGTTTATAATTTTTTCATTGTAAAACGCACATTCTGGTGTAATCAAGAGTCTATCAAGGACTTTATGTGATAAACAATGAGGATAGTTACAGCTCTTTCATAAATGTTCGTGTATGAGTGCTCCAGAGACTGTCTGCTTATCCATTTATCTCCCTCCCCTTCCCCTCTTTCTCCGTGTCACACTGTTATCCGCGCTCAGTTTGTTTTGGATCTTCTCGCTCCACTAGGGGGACCTATGATTTATGGGCTCATCTGTCACCCATAATAAAGCAGTCTCTAATGAAGCCAGCGAAGGTGACCTTTGTGTGTTTGTGTACGAGTGGAGCCTTTTTTTCAAACGTGCATCTTTGCACGTTTGCACTCCGTGACAAAGGTGAGAGTGGCATATGCTTCGGAGCTGAACGGTAAGCAATCAGTGATGAGCTCTAGAATGCTCCATTCATGCGCGTAGTTATGAGATGTCAGAGAGCAAAAAGGAAACTGACATATATAAAAAATGTTGTGAAGCCGCAAAGTCATGAATGTTAGAGGAAGCAAAAGGGGTACTCTGCAAAAAACCTGGAAGTGTTTGACAAAGGAAGACACTCACACTCGGCCCAACACTGCAGCACAAACCAATGTAGGCCATATATTCCATTGGGAACGGAGCGGCCATCGAAAGGACGAGCCTGACTTCCAGCTATCTGGCCAATACAACACGAGGATAAGTAAGGGAGCGAAGCAATTATATGGGAAATGTCCTGCAGAGTGAGGCCGGCAGAAGAAGCGTTAATGACCTCACTGTTACTGGCTCATGCTTCATTATGATATCATCATTGTACAGAGAGAAATGGAGGCTTAGAGAGCAAATGGGGAGTTGGGTTTGAGGGAGGAGGCACGGCGAGAGAGGCAGGGACAGGCACAGAGGAAGAAAGATGATATGGATTTCTTTTTCTTCTTTTTTTTTCAATATTTCAAGTCAAATCTCCAGAGCAGCTTCAGAGCCTGGCTTATGTAGAATTAAATTGCAACACTGTGATAACCAGCTGCCTCTCATTACCCCACTCCACTATCTCAAAATATGATCTGTAAATAGTAATTAACACTCATCCCCATGATCAAAGTGTATCTGATCTGTCACAAATAAATTTTGTCCTGACGATGGCCTGGTTAATTGTGATGGTGCTCCTTTTAGCACTCGCAGGGCTTCCTATAAAGGGCCTCTTTGTGAGCTGAAGAAGCGTCTGTGTTTATGAAGCTAACTGGGTCACTGCAAACAGATCTCAAATCCCAGTACCAGGACAACAACAACATATCGTAGGACTTTTAATTATAGCTCAAAATGTTGCTGCCGCCCTGAATCCCCGACAATCTGAGGGTGCTGCCATTGACTTACACACAGTGATGTTTACACTGGACCATGTTAAACAGTAAAAAAGAAAGAAAAACATTTCTGTAGTGACTCCAGAATATATCATTTGTTAGTAAAAAAGTACCCTCAAACAGCTGCAGTGGGGATCTGTGGGTCAAAACATTTACAAATATGAAATGATATTTATATGTAACTGAATCCATGCAAATAATTAACGGCACACATTCCGCAGCATACCTGCGCCATTAGCTCCAACGTCTCAGCGTGAGTCGGGGGAGGCCCTGCGGCTGTGACACGGGGCTCCTGCTGCCTCTCATGGACTATCAGTCTTTAATTATAGCTTCTCACACAGCCTGGGAGTTTCCTTGTTTAGCGGTCACACTTGAGAGATTATTATATTTTTGCTCTTATGCCCGATGTCAGTGGTATACGGCCACTAACGTGTTTCAAAGATCCGCATATAATCAACAGTGGGTTTTTTTGTTTTTGTTACAGCTTTTTCATTTTTAAGACAAAAATGGCTAGCCCTAAAAGAAGTGATATACATATGGTTTCTATCAACACACACACAAATATATATATGTAGTTATCAATATTATTTTTCATGTTTTTTCCTTTCACATAAGGTTACGGAGTGCTGCAAAGTGCCTGTGATGTGTGTTCATAGAAATGCCCAAGGAGGGCATGGAGCGCACAGCCACTGAGGTGAATGTTGAAAGCCAGCCGAGTGCTGTCCTCCGGTAATTGTGGCAGTGGGTGGTATTTGTGCATGTGCCTTTGAAATCCATCTTCAAGTATCTCGTCACTGGAATGAATCTCCCTCTGCGCTAGCCACCGCCTGTGGTCAGATCTAATTTGCACTTCCAAATGGGAACCAGGCATAATGACACAGTGAGTAGGGGGGTTATTAAAAATCGAAGTACAGCTTATTAAGGCCGGGGTGAAAGAGTGAGAATTGAGGTTGGTGACTGGGGCCTCCCGAGATGGACAGAGTCAAAGGAGAAACTGACCGAGAATAGAACGGGGAGGGAAGGACACATCAATCTACTGGAGGCAGAATATTATAAAAGGAGTTCAGGGGGGCACTGCTGCCTCCAGAAACACTGACAGGCTCTTGTTCCTACACAAAATCCAGGTGTAATGAGTACAACGTACCTGTCCACCCCGATCCCAGTGGATCAAAAAAGGTGTAAGGATTAGTAGTTTCAGTCTGTGTTGTTCTTTACAGGTTGTGACATTTCACAGCACAGGGACTACGGGTGTAGAGGACACTTCCCCCGTTATCACTCCCTGATATTAACAGCAAGTGACAGGCTTGTTAAGACAATAGCAGCAGTCGTGTGGAATCAGCGTTACCAGCAGTCAGAACAGTAAATTCACACTGAAAGGACGTGTTCACCATCATATAGGGTTTTCCTGCGAATATTCCTTTGTGTGTTTTAGTCAATGCAAGGCCTTCTGAAAATGTGTTTTTATCATGTAAGTGCACTGGACAACGACGCCAGGAGATCAAATAAGAGTAATAGTAATTCCTACAATTCACCTGAAAACTGAAATTAGATTAGAAGAGCGGAGGATCTTAAAATGACATCTAACTGAATGACATATATGTGACAAGGAATGTTGCGCCTGTAGAGCTGCCTCTAATACTTATTTTCTATCAAATTAATCATTTGGTCTATATGCCCATTTACTTGAAAGAAAAAAATTCCCATAACAATTTTCCAGAGCCCAAGGTGAAGACATGAAATGTCTTGTTTTGTCAAGTTCAAAGTCCAGAAATATCCAATTTACTTTGTAATACAAGACGAGGAAAGGCAACATTCGTCAACATATGAGAAGCTAGAAATTGCATAAATTATTAATTGATCATCAAATTGATAAACAAAATAGCTGCCAATCACGTCACTCTGCACAAATGATGGATTCACAAATCCTAAATCTTTAATTCAGAGTTAGGCCACGGCAAAGCAGTGCCCCGAAACTGTACATTTTGTTCTTGGCAATATCCCCAAGATTTGGCTCTTTCCTGCCCTTCACTGACCTATGAAACTATTTCATGAAAATGTGTAGAATTTTTTTTTTAAACCCTGTACCTGGAGATTTTACATCAAGCTCAGCAATGCCGACTTTTGGATTCATGTCAAAGGACGCATTTCTGACATGGTCCACCTGAAAACCTAAAATGCAGGGGTGGTTATTTCACTGTCAAGCCCAGAGGAAAAAGTTGGGAGCAAAGTCTTTATCAGCAAAGTCTATGACCTACTGTACCTGTTGTCACTGTCAGCTACAGTCTAACACTTACTTACATCTCCTTACAGACCGCTCTGATGATTCCTGATCACCTCACATCCTAGCATGGCTTCAACACATCCACAAACACTACCTCTTCATGTCTTTTATCTAATTTCAAGGCCTTTACTTTTTGTTTTGCCCCCAAGCCATCAACGTTTTTAAAATAACTCATGAAATATTCTTAAGTGGACCACAAAAGGGATACTTGTGCACTTGTTTTGAGTATCTGTGAAGACATCAGACATGACGCATGTTTTTTTGTTATTTTAATAGAAAACCAAAGAAGAACAGAGATTAAACAGCTTTTGCCCCCCCCCTTTTTTTCTTTTTTTTTTTGCACAGCGTAATCACTTACCAAAAAATAAATGAGCATGAACAGAAAATACAGCAACCTCATAAATATAAGGGCCTTAAAGAGCTCAAAAACATATATCAAACACACAAAATGTAATGAGATGTTGGTTTAATATATTTGCACAAATATCCTGACAGTAATATGTCTATTCCATGATCAGTGCCATGTGCTGTGATGGTTTGGACTTCATTTTAGGTCGCACAATTGCCATAGTAACTAACATACATGCGTTTCACAATTATTGCCTTTGTTATTTAAAAACGGTTAGAAGTTCTCTCTCTTTTTTTTCTATACTATCTATCGCTAGAAAATAAGTCTTGAGTTGTTCATCTTATATTTCTATTTCCTACTCTCTTTGATCACAAACATCACAAATAGTTTGACTCTTTATGCTAGAACATTCCTGTATACTTACTCACTTACAGTGACCGTCGACCCATTAATGTTTCACTTGGCATTGCAGTCGTGACATGGAGAGGACAAACATTTTGACCTCTAGGAAAAAGGGAGGAGTCTGACATTGGCCGCCTCTGTGCCGCGCTACTCGAGGACGGAGGAGGGAGGGGGACGCACGCAGCAGTTGGGCCGCCTGACATTTTGCAGCATCGACCTGAAAACGTTCTTCTGCCTCCTCTTGTTCTTCCTGCCGCGTTGCGGTGAGTCGGCACCGGAGACTGACTTTCGGATGGAGGTTTGGGCAATCAGTTTCCTCTCTTGCTCCTTGATTTTGCACTGCAAGTGGCTCTGAATGGCAAAACCAAGGGACTCAGGGTCCACAGAAGCCCCATACACCTCCCAAGTCATCCCTTGTTCATCCCACACGACGTCATGGATGCTCTTTTCTTTCTGCTTTCCTGAGTGGTCATCCTCTTCCTTTTTTGGTTCTATCTTCTGTTTACCAGATTTTGCCTCCTTTGTCAAGGCTTTGCCCCCAACTTCTTTTCTCTTTCCTTTTGAGCCCTCAGCTTTCTTTTTAGTTGGCTCTGACTTGGATGTGGTGTTTGCTGCTGTTTTTTTGGGCAGGGCTTGGTCAGGCTTGGTTGTGACAGCAGCCAGAGACACTGCGGTATTGTTACTGTCAGCAGATCCAGACTTGGAAGCACCGGCTGCCTCTGGGTGTGTTCCTGTTTTGAGGGAGGGAGCTTGTGCAGTAGTTGTTTTTGCTGCAGACATCTGAGCTCCAATTTTATATTGGGAGTTACCCATCTCCCCTTGCTCCTTGTGGCTGCTGTGTTCAATGTTGATTTGATAAACTGGCTGGATGTTGCACAAAGCTGCCCCCAGTTCTTTAGGCTTAGCCCCTGGCCCTATATCTGGTTGCGGGGACAAGGCCTTTAACACCACACCTGCATTTTGGTTGTGGCACATCTCTGCCTCCACTGTGAGCCTCTCTGACCTCGGATCAGAAGAGGCTGAGAGAGAATTCTTGTTCGTCTGATGGAGACCCACGCCACCGTCCATTTGATAAACAACAGCCAGGCTCTGCGGCTCCTCCCTGGGGACGGCACCGCCGCTCAGCCTGCGAGCCACGGCGAAAGGCAGCAGGCTCGGACTTGTGGCCACAGCCCTACTGCACGTGTTTGCCACCGCCTGAACCTCCATATCCTGGCGCTGCTTGATCGGGGTGGAGGACAGGGATGAGGTCATAGTCGAAGCCTCCCTGTAGAGTTTGCAGGGCGGCTGCTGCTGCCCTTCAGAGACAGCTGTGTTGGTCTGGCCGGCTACTCGTGCCACCTGCCCACACGCCTGTGTGTTTTGTTTAGCCTCGGGCAGAGTGGAGGAGGCCTTCTGTGAGGACTCTGGCTGATGTTTATCTGAGGAGACTTGAGGTTTCTTTTCCGGTTGCAAATCCTTCTCGGGTAGTGTTGGACTTGAATTATTATTCCCTGACTTGTCTTCTGCTTCTTTGCTCTTCGATGGAGGCGTGGTGGAACTGAGAGTAGTTGTAGCTTCTATGATTTTGGGGGGTTTGGGAGTCTCTTGCAGACTGACGGAGCTTTGTGAGGAACTTTGTATATGATCAGACTCTTTAGATTTCTGTGCTACAGCGGTGTCCTTGTTTTGGGGAGATGATATACTCCCTTTATTATCCTGTTGGTGCACAGATGCTGTTTGCCTTAATTCACAGGCATCGTTAAGATTTTTATTATTTGTAGAAACACGTTTACTACTGTCCTCTCGTGCTGTGGCCTTGGATGAGGATGCCGGCTTTGAACACGCCTCCTCTGCAGCACTTTGCCCTTTTATTGTGCAGTCACTCGCCTGTGTGTCGACCGTTGACGCTGTAACAGCAGATGGCACACCGGCCTTACACATATCCTTTTCATCACCCGGGCTTAACATTTTCATATTAGCGTTAGAATCCCTCCTGTCGCCTCCCGCCTCTCCCACACCATGGCCAGGTAGAGACAGGTCTGGCATCTGTTTGTCTGCGCCTGTCACATGCTCCGACTGCGTCTGGTTTCCATTGGCTGGAACTGGTTTGCTGCTAACTTGTTCACCTACTTTGGCAGCTGTTTTCTGGGTATGTGTGATGGTGTTGGTTGGAGCAGCGGTCAGAGACACGTTATCCGCTTTGTGCTCGGGAGATGTGACGATGGGTTTTGGACAAACCTGAGAGAGTTTGAGGTTGGGCTCTTTAGTCCAGTTGGCATTAGACTCCATGTTGTCTAGTGTCTCCACCACAGCCAGCTGAGGCACCATCTGGACTGCCACTGTCCTTTTTGGGTTCGTTCCCATGATGTCAGATTCACAGTTTCAGTCTTTAAGTATTGTCTCAGTCCAAACTTCAAAACAAAATATGTGACCAGTAGCTTTGTGCAAGTCCCTAAAGGAGGAGAAAATAAATACATTCAGTCTGTGGTTCACTTTTCACAACATTTACAGCTTAATTCAGACAAAAATAATTAGATCACACTCATAGAATTCCAGGCCAAGATTATCATCATGTAAAATGCATGCATCTGGCATTCCATGTAGTTTCTATGATGCATTTTTTTTTTAAAGGGCCACGCACCAGATCAATCAATGACCTGTAACTGACTAATTTAATCACTGCTTTGAATTTAGATTCATATTGCAATTCCAAGCCTAACCATCAAATTTGTAACATATAATCTTAACAACAATGCTTTATCATACAGTGTATGAAACAACGTCTTAGTAACAAACGATGTTCCCTTGTAATGTGATCAAGTGTCTCTTCCTTCTGTCTCTGTAACGCTCCAAGAAACTTGCTTGTGGTGAAAGGCAAAGCGAGATTCAAACAATTCAGGACAGGTCATGTTATCGTTTGATTTATTTTTTTTAAACCTTGGAGAATTTTAAGATAATATAAAGAGGCTTGTTCCAATTGAATAACAACAACAACAACAAAAATAATAAGTGGGGGCAATGCTTAATAGAATGCAAAAATGCTGCTTCAAACCAGAGCAAGGTTTACAAATTTGGAAATCAAGTAAGCAAAGCACAGAAATAAGCCTTTGACAGATATAGGCTAAAGGTGCTCACAGATAGAAGGATATTTTTGATTAAAAATTGGAGGTTGTTCCCCATTAACCGGCATCTCATCTGACCACGGCAGCCTTGTCTGGTTTCAGAATCCCTAATTTATTAGTTTGTTTGTCCAATCTAATCTGAAGTCAATTTATATACCAAGAATAATTTTTATTTTATTTTACCTTTATTTTACCAGGCAAGATCAATTGAGAACAGCTTCTATAATGAGTGTAACAGTATATAAAGAGATAGAGAGATCTTAAGAACCAAGTTCACTGATCGCTCATCAGATTCATTTTAGAAAAATGTACATTATGTCCAGTTCCTTTTTAGAAAATAATCCGTCAGATTATTGACAGTGCACCCTGAAAACAACCATCTTTCCTTTTTCATGGGCCTTTTCGTGGAGAACAAACAGAAAAGTTTTTAATCCCACATGACCTGTCTTTAGATCTTCTATTGTGCTGTGAGCAATTTACTCTTGAATCTAAGCAGCGAACTAGAGTTTCACAAATCTCTTCATCCCAGGCCTGATGTATGACTCCATCTCAGTCCGTCTCCTCAGTGTGTCAAAGCACCTGGGCCAATTCTGCAAGCAATATGGCAGCACTCAGCAAAGACGTCTGAAAGATCTGACCCATTGGAGTCAGACAAATGAAATTGCACTGGGACCGAGACTTTGATTACACACAGCCGGAGATACAAACAGAGAGGAAGCAGCAGACACACGGTGTACACACGTCAATGGGTCCACAGAGAGCACCATGTTGGCCGTGTCAATTTCAGTGACAGTACACTGATGATAATCAATTCTGCATAATGTTCGTCTCCGTGAAACTACTGTTAAACTCCAACGCCTTGTCCTTTGAGTTAATTCCCTTTCATACAGCGGCACAAGCATCCACATTGCAGCTGTTTTGGGGAGAGAAACAACGAGCACAATAGATTTTA
This sequence comes from Scophthalmus maximus, assembly GCF_022379125.1. NCBI lineage: Eukaryota > Metazoa > Chordata > Actinopteri > Pleuronectiformes > Scophthalmidae > Scophthalmus > Scophthalmus maximus. The sequence goes on along the minus strand of NC_061522.1, from coordinate 8,095,030 downwards.
TAATAATCAGATCACATTTATATATGTAACACCAAAGAATAATAATACAGCAAGTCCTTCCTGTCAGCAATTTTAACGATCATAATCAGCCTGTTATCTTCAAGCATCATTTCCCAACGTGACTCGATAGTAGACTGTTCTGGGTCAGGGACAGGTGTAGTCCATGTCGTCAGTGTGCGCATCTGCCCGTCTGTTGGCAAAGTGCAAATATTTCTGGGAAGCACGTCCTGGCCGTGATCAGGTCTGCTGTGAGAGAAACAGCCCGGAGTCGAGGGGCTTTTACGCCCCTGCAGCAGTTTGGAAATAACAAGAACCGTGCGTGCAGAGTGGGGATTCACGCGACGTGCTGCACACGACCCATGTGGGCCACTTCAGATCCCTGCCACATCCCGCAGCCCTTGTCCCACCCCAACACTCCCGGATGCCACTGACGTTTGGCGATTCGGTTTGACCTTGCGAAGCGAATTCAGCAGCTTGACGCGGAGGTGGAAGAGCCGGTGTGGCGAGGGGAGAGGAGGAGGAGGAGGAGGAGGATGGCTTACCTCGAGAGACGCCTCGCGCGCCGCTTCGCGCGCCCGTGTCAGCGAGGCTGAGGGATAAACCCCGGGACGTGGACAAATCAACCCTGCGTCGGTGACAGCATACAGCCACGCCTTATATCAGAAGATGGGTATCAGAGGTATCGATCCTCCACAGGAAAAAGCGCAAAAAAATATATATAAATATGTTTTTTCCAGGCGACCCCGGCGGACCGACCGTGCGCAATGACTCATCGCCCGTCCGACGGCTGAGTGCCGCTCCGGTGGCTTCTTTTGGATTTGCTCTGCCTCCCGGCTGAGGAGAGGAAAAAGTGCACCTTTCACAAAATGCACCTGTCGTCGTGGTGTGCGCCATCCACGGTGCTATCCCAGACTGAACTGGTCCGGGCGGCGCAGGCAGGCAGCGTGCATGGTGCAGCAGAGTGGACCAGATGAATGGATGAACCGGGGGGGGGGGGGGGGGGGGGGGTCGCTCTCACTCTCACACATCATTACTCTAGAAATCTATAGCGCTGGTCTTTCTTTCTCTCTCTCTCCTCAAATAATCCATGTCGATAATTCACATCACTGTGCCATTTTCATTCATTCGGAAATGGATGTATAGAGCCAGGTCTGTCTAGGCTGCTATATATATATATATTTTTTTTAATTAGCCGACTGCTTTATATCAGGTCAAGTTTCCATGTGGTATCGGGGACCTTCGTGGCATGAATCTGAAATTTGAATATGAAAAAAATGTCAAAAGGTTTCAAGACGCCTGCTGAATAAATGCCCTTTATAATCAGGACACTTACAGCGGCTCTCCCACAGGTGCAGCTGACATTCATTGGATACCTGGCAGATGCATTGAACATTCACCAACATATTTCGAATTCTGCATTGCCACTGCAGACATAGTGTGCATGTGCCTAATTGTAGCAGGTGGGCTGTGGCCAAGGTGCTCCAATCCCTAAGAGGCCACGAGATAAATCTGAAGGGTCACAGGATGATATGGGAGAACAAACACATGCTGCCACTCAAAATTCTAATTATATTTCTGACTTTTATTCAATGAATAATGGTACTTTGCTCAATCAGGCCTCTGCAGAAAGGATTCAAATAAAAACAAAACATTTTAATGAAAAACAATCATTGTTTTCGATGTGAATTTGATTTTTGCATCACGTCCGTCAGCGCTGTTATGACTGATCTAAGGTCACCATTGTAGTCTACTTCCTGGCTCATCCTAAAAATAATCTGTCAGACAGTTGTGATAATCTAATCCTCAGTTACTTTGGGGAGTTTTCACATACAGACGGTGTCTGAGGAGCTGCTCTTGGAATGCAGTGATTGCATGAGGTAGACCTCCTGGCTTTAAAAGCCCAGAGGGACTGATTAGTTGGGAAGGTAGGCCACGACTTAATTAAAGTTGAGTGCACCAGTGATGAGCGACTCCGCATAAAGGCTTCATGCACTGCAGATATGCCAGACTTCTGCTTCGGGGTGTGGACAGGAAGCCAGTGTGGGGAGTGACACAGTGGGTGAGAATGAATATAATTTTAGAATAAAGATGCAATGGTCTGTTGCAACCAACTGTAGCTAAAGACACAGAAAGAGGGTGACTTCAGTCAATGGTATCTATGGAATAATAGAGACTTAATGCCAGAGATGAGTACAAAATAGACTGAAATCAATATTAATGTAACGCATACACTCATTTTGTGGATCTGGCATCATCTTGTGGTTCGTCTGGGCAGAGCAAAAACTTGACTTGTCCGAGTTGTATGAGATGAAACGAACCTGATCTGCTTACTATGATCATTTTCAACAAAAATACTGTCAGTTTTGAGATAAGTGAGTCAGTGGGTTAACACTTAACATCCATTTGGACCTACTATCCAGTTAGTGCTTCAAATAAATATTTCCAAGAAAGGTTGTCTGTATTTCTCTGTCCCTCTTCAAGCTGTGAAGCATAGTTTATAATCAGGGGTCAGCAGTCAGGTTCAACTATGGGTCCGATTTTTTCAACATTGTTCGATGGGGGGCCAACACAGATTGCACCGGGGCTGGGGACACAGGTCTAGTGTCAGTGGGGTTTTTTTTTCTTACAGTGTTTTGATTATTTTAAGGGGAAAAAAATATGCTCCTAAAACCAATTGTTTTAGGATATTCACCCATTGTCAGCACTAGAGTCTTCTGTCTCAGATGGAAATCTGTTAGGGATTTTTGCTAACCATAGGTCATGAGGTCAATATTTGATCTCCTCTTACCTATAGGTAAGAAAAAAACATATTTCCCTGTATTGGCCTCTTCTCACCGATTGACAGGAAAATGCAATATTGATTTAAGATGATTTCATTGGATATAAAATCAAACAATTAAAAGTGGCCCGTTTCATATATGATTAATTATTAGCGCTTAATTTCTGTAGGCTACCAGCTATCTGTGTGTGAGTCAAAATCAATGGTTAAATGAGATCTTCTGATTCATGTTTATGGGGATTTTTGTAAAAATGTATTGATGCATCACTGATTTCTTCCCGCTGGTCTTTCCAGCGCTGATCTGCGCCGACTGCAGTACGGTAGCTGGACAGTAGATGGCGCTGCAGCAGGGCTGGTGGCGTGTGCTACGTTCGACGACGTCGTGTTATTCAGGGTTTTCACGAATGACTTCAACCCAAGTTTCTCGGAGTTATCAAACATGGCAGGAGTTTAAAAACGGCGCTAAAGGAAAACCCAAAACAAGTATCCACGTGTAATCCTGAAAAATGTGAATTTATATCACCCCCATGTTAATAAAGCGCTCGCGCATTGCAACCGCTACGTGTCCCGTGTGAACGCGAACGCACCAGAGTCCGACCGTTGTCAAGAGAAACGTTGATGTGCGCACGCGACTGGTCGCTGTAAAGTGAAGATCTATTCGGGTTTATCTGTCGTTCCAGCAGTGTTGTCTCTGCAGCAGCACGGTAAGATTCACTTTGTCGTCGTGCTAAAGCGCCGTCGAGCACAACATCGCTGTATACGAAGTGGTCTTGGTTGCCGTAATGTGGCTACAAGCTACCAGTCAGACGGGGACGATGACAACCTGTTGTCCAAACACTCCGTGACGTCGGGCGTTTTGCAGCCGGACGCCATTGACGCCGGAATGACTAGCAAGTAGTTCTATTAATATTAATATTAATACTCAGTGTTCACGTCGCTTTATAACGTTCAACTCACCACATCTCTGTTAACTGACCGGTTCACGTCTGTCCGAGGTTAGCTTTAGCATTTGTAGCTAGTAGCAGCTACCGTTTGAATGTTCGCTAGCTTTCCCTTTTTCTTCTTCTCTGTACACGACCACAATGACGCGTCGTGTGCATTCGTATCTCGACGGTATTCAAAGTGCCTCGACAGACTTGTGTTGGTGCTGTCCTTGACGTCGCATGACAACTAATAAGTTCATGTACACCAGCACCGAACCCTGGGCAGTTTCATATCTATATACATGTGCATGTGCTGTACTTGAGTGTTAATAGTCAACGCGTGTTTAAACAGCTCATAGTCACTGTGGTGTCTCGAGCTACAGCCCTACACTCCATTGGAATGAATCACTGACCAAGAGAGGTCGATACACACGTGTCTGTACCTGCATGTGTTGCAGTGAGCTCAACACATGCAGCACAGACAGTGCTAAGAGCCATTTGTCTGCTCTTCTTTGTTTTTCTTTGTGTCATGCTCTGTGTGGATGGGAGGGAGAGTGGAGCATCGCCACGTTGGAAGGCATGAAGCCAGGGAGGGACAGTGGAGCATCACCACGTGGGAAGGCATGAAGCCAGGGAGGGACAGTGGAGCATCACCACGTTGGAAGGCATGAAGCCAGGGAGGGACAGTGGAGCATCGCCACGTTGGAAGGCATGAAGCCAGGGAGGGACAGTGGAGCATCACCACGTTGGAAGGCATGAAGCCAGGGAGGGACAGTGAAGCATCACCACGTTGGAAGGCATGAAGCCAGGGAGGGACAGTGGAGCATCACCACGTTGGAAGGCATGAAGCCAGGGAGGGACAGTGGAGCATCACCACGTGGGAAGGCATGAAGCCAGGGAGGGACAGTGGAGCATCACCACGTGGGAAGGCATGAAGCCAGGGAGGGACAGTGAAGCATCACCACGTTGGAAGGCATGAAGCCAGGGAGGGACAGTGGAGCATCACCACATTGGAAGGCATGAAGCCAGGGAGGGACAGTGGAGCATCACCACTTGGGAAGGCATGAAGCCAGGGAGGGACAGTGGAGCATCACCACTTGGGAAGGCATGAAGCCAGGGAGGGACAGTGGAGCATCACCACGTTGGAAGGCATGAAGCCAGGGAAGGGCCGTGGAGCATCACCATGTGGGAAGGCATGAAGACAGGGAGGGGGACACAGTGGTGCTCCGTTGCATGCCGGGAGGCCTACAGTGTCACTTTGTATCACAAAGTTTGAATGCTGCAGGATATGGCTCAAAGAACCATCAAGTCTGTTCGGAGCTGGATCTGTTATATTACTGTATAAATAAATCCACGTTATTCTTAAGGCACGCGTCATTCAAAGTGTCAATGACATGCAGCAGTGTGTAGTGACTAAAGGGAAAGCCGCTACAGTCGGTATGATGACCGGAGACGTTGAAAGGTACCCGAGTGACAAGAGGAAGCTCTCCCCGTGTTTTCTCACACCCACAGGCCAAAAACGACATTCAGTCGCTATAATTAAGAGTCGGAGAATAATAACTACAATACTGTAGATATGTTCATCCACAGGCCAAACTGAAGCAAAATTAAACAAAACTAACCACAATCATATATAACAGTACTTCATAAAGTGTCTCCTCGGGGTATGATGCTTTGTTATAGGTTCAAAATGTTTAATCTTTTTAGATGAAATCAGATACAGCTCAACCCGCCACTCCATAAAATGCTGCGCATGTCTTTATTCACTAATCATTTAATGATAAGTACTTCTACTGAGGACACATCAAGTCAATTTAGTAGATATGGTAATGGAAAATACTGGGTGCTCATGAAGCCTATATGAATTTTTAAATTTGGTTACTTATTTAAAATGTGCCAGCAGGACTTTTGCCATGTGGTAGTTGTTCTCTTATTCAGTGCTTCTTCCACAGCTGTCCCAAAGTATTTGTAACAGTCCTTCCTGTCAGACAAATGCTAAAAAAAGTATATTATATTTCCTATTGGACGGTCGTTATTGTTCTTGTTTAATAATTCCTTCAGGCGATTGATGTCTTTTCACTTTTTGCACACAGACAATGTTTGGGTACATATGGCAGTACGTCTACACATCCTTCCTGAGATACTGGCTGAAGTGGTTCGTCAGACAGGCCACAGGGAAATGTGAGCTGCAGAGAATATGCTCAGGATTCAAGCCGGGGGCCACGAGGACAACAAAAACAGGTGAACTAAATCAAACTAAATCTGGTCTACTTTTGATGCTTAATGTACATTTTCCCGCCTCATTGTACTAATCTCTTGTTTGCCCTGTTGTAGAATACTCCCTGAGGTCATCTAAGAACAAGGTAAGAAAATGTTACCTTTAATGTAAGCTGTCAGTTTTGCTATTTGTTCCATCTTTTTTTTATATACTGGATTGCTACCGGGCAAATGCCAGAGTCAACGTCAGTAGTTGTAGTTTAAGAATAACTTTCACTATGATGACGTATACGATACATTTCTTTATATAGCTGTTGAAAGATAAATACAGAATCAAACGTGCTGATCAACAAAAGTTGATGGGCTTGTTTGCCCTTAGTCAGTTGTTTCTTTTTGTTCACATTTCAACTGGTAAAATGCAAATCTACTAGTCTAACAAAATTATTAGGCAAATTTAGTAATTTGTTGATAATGGAAATAATAAAGCGCGTGCAAAAAAACACAGTCAAGGAAGTGAAATATAATTATAGGCTGCAAATACTGGGACCATAGACACAAGCATAAATCAAAGATGTAATAGGCGAAGACACAGATTACTTAATCAAAATGGGAAGCAGACACAAATAGGCACACCGGAAGCTTTTCCTTTGTCACTCTACCTGTGTTGGCTGCTATGGAAAATGTATATTTGAAGATAGACAAAATGTGTAGGGAAGCATTATCTGGAATGGGGTAATGTGGTCCCATTTTCAAATCTGGGAGATGGAAACCCGATGAGTTTGCTGTGCTACTCACCTCTTCAATATCTTATACGTTTCTGTATGTGTGAAACCTTGTAAAAGTTTATCTTGTGAACTTAATCAGTCTTTATCTTTCACTGCACTTGCCAACCATTGATGAACTAACTCTCCTTGTCATTTATGGATATAGCTACCAAAGCATTTTCTAATCAACGTTCCAGTTCAATGTGAGAACAGAAGTGCTTGGTCATCTTTTTCATTGTCTTTGAGGTTGACATTTCTTTTTCCCCTGTGGTTTGACAGCAGGTATTGTATAGCAGCCACTGTGCCAGTTTTTCTGTCTGGTGGTTTGCTGTATCATTATTTTTCCTGTGGCTTCCTCCCCACTGTCCTGTGCTTTCTTTCCCCTGTAGGTTTTAAGAGGAGCTTTGGAAAGCAGAAAGGATACATTAGGACAATGTGTGGATCAAATTATGAAAGAGAAGAATGTCAAACCGCAGAAAGATCCCCTGTAAGATTACAGCCTAACTGCTAGTCTGAGTTTTCTACATGCAATTCTTTATCATATTCAGTTAAGTGTATTTTTTTAATTCATTGATTTATTTGTCTACTTTTCTAGGTTCAAGGAGAGCCTGCACACCTGTCTCTTACAAATAACAGGATACGGCAGTCTGTATATATCTGTGGAAGACTTGAGAAAGGAGGTCTTCAGCTCAGAGAATGCAGAACACGAGGCCATGCTGTTGAAGGTATTAGTTCCTGCTTCTGGATCCATACGTTAGAAAACGACAATTTGGCTGGAAAAAGCGGTGTTTTTGTTTATAGTCATCAACATTCTCCCTCGCTCGCTTTGAATTTACCAGAGAAATGTATTCTAACATGGGCTCATTCAGATTTTTTCCGGGAATTTTCCTAGGAGTCTGGCAAAATAAGTTATGGAAAATGTCCGGAGCAACATTTGCAGACATTTGCTTTCTAACATACAGACCCTCCGCAAAGGTCCAGGCACTGGACTTCAGTGCATCATGTCTGAACGCAGCGAATGTGTCCACAGCTCCTCTTTCCCAGCAATGCCAGTGCAAAGCACAAAAACAACAATAGTGGACTGCATAATTGATGTAATGCTCCTGGCTTTGTGAGCCTCCATTGGCATCCAAACATTTAGTTTCTCAAATTTCCAGACTTTGATGTAACTATAAGAGCTGAGCAATGAGCATGTGAGAGATGTACTGTAATGTCTCTCAGTCATGTCGACATGGACCAGAATCTCTAACATCTTGTGGAATTTTTAAGAATCAAGCCCTACAAAGTATTAGTATGGTGTTCCTTATACAGTCCTTTTGTTCTGTTGGAATCACTAAATGTTTTTACAATTCTGTGACACTTTGGACCAGACTCATTTTTGTAAAAGAAATGTATTTATTTAATGTTTGTTTAGCAGCATTTCAGAAGCACTCTACCTGTAACACAGTGCAGTGGTAATTTAAATGTGATATGTGTGCTATGAATATTTGTATCTTCAGCTGTGGGACCTGTTGATGCCAACAGTCAAACTGGAATCAAGATTAACCAAACAGTGGGGAGACATCGGATTCCAAGGGGACGACCCCAAGACCGACTTTAGAGGAATGGGCATGCTGGGACTGATCAACCTTGTGTGAGTACATTCTTTGTCCCAGGTTTCCTCTGGACAGTCTTAACCTAAGTAGCTGTTTGTCAGTTGGAGCCTGAAAACGTCAACCACACCTGTACATGAGCCCTTCTGTACATGCAACTGTAGCCAAGATTTTCCACACATAATATTTCCTTCTATTATTATAAAGGACTGCACTGTCTTCAACATATGAAAAATCTAAATTTGCATCCAATTGCATATTCACATAACTTTCTTCACATATTCCTTCTCATATTGTAAAAAGCTGCATTTTCAAACCCTATAGGATCAGTGTGTAAAAATGAAACTGGACACATATGCTGTGACACGCCACAGATCCCTGTCAATGATCAATCTGTGTGGAATCATGCATGTGTGCCTCAACTCATCTTCCACCTTACAGTCATGTAGCCTACATTTAAACCCTCTGTCATTTCACAAACAAAGACATTTTCATTGATTTTTAGCTCTGCAGTAAACCCACAAACAGCAAAACATCAGTGCGTATCTGACTGCTAATGCTGAATACAGTACCTCTCAAAAAGTATATATATTTAGTCAACATGTACTTAATAAAATTGAACCTCAATAATTTGAATTAAGAATATATCCTTTTAAAAATCTGTACATTATTAATATTTATATCTTTTCCCCAGTAAATGCATGTTTACAGGTTAATACGTCCTCATACGTAAGCTGTTCTCATCCTATAATATTTTTGCTGTTTTCAGTTTTTTCAGTGAAAATTACACCGAAGAGGCTCGACAGGTGTTGTCTCATGCAAACCATCCTAAACTAGGGTAAGAGATATTTATATACGACCGTCAGTGTATTTTTAAAATCTCTGACTCTCTGTAGACCTAGAGAGAAATAGAATATGAATAGCTTTGCTACAAATTTTCAGGTTCACCATCCACACATTTATTCTGAATATATGTTTTAGGTATTCATATGCCATAGTTGGGATCAACCTGACCGAGATGGCCTACAGCCTACTGAAGAGCGGTGCTTTAAAACCACATTTCTACAACACAGTTCATGGTGCACCAGGACTCCGGCACTTTCATCAGCTGTACTGTGAGTTGACCCGACATCATTCTTTATTATTTACACTGTTTCATCATTATTATTGTTATTCAAATTTTTTTTTTTAAATCTCTTTTTTTTCTTGTTTCTTCTCTTCTAGGTTACCTGGCGTATGAATTTGATAAGTTCTGGGTGCTAGAAGAGCCAGAGAGCATCATGCAGTTCAATCAGTACAGGGAAAAATTCCATTCCATAGTCAGGACACATCTACAGGACCCTGACGTGTCCCTCACGTTGTCTATTCATCCTAAAAACCAACAGAAATAAAAAGACTGAAATGGATTTACACGTCCCTCTGAGTTCTCCATTGCCCCTGACGTTGCCTCAGCATAAAGCAAATGGTGAACATGAAAAAAGGTAAAAGCAGACTGAAGCTCACCCGCTGCCACTCGTATTCCTCGATAATTCTAACCAACAAATCCTCTTACATTTAGTTTTTTGAGTCACTAGTTCTGTTCTCGTTCATTGTTTTAAAGTAGAGCACAAACCTACCACCCTATACCTCAGAAGTGGCCGTTCCAGTGGTAAACTGTCTTTCACAAAGGGGGAAACGAGAGCTGCTGCAGAGGACTGTAGTGATCGTAACAGCTGTCTTTTTTTGAGCGTTGAAGCACTTTCAGTAAGCAGGAAGCCAAATTGTTTTTGTTAAAGGTTTTGAAAAAAATAATGCTGATTAACTCCCATGTTTTTAAGCTGTCGGGTTTGTATTTGTTCTCTCACACTCGTCCTGCTCAGGAATTTGATATTAATGTCCGGAGAACAAGGCTAAAACTTCACGAATTCCAATTGTGGTGTTGTCACCTTAATCGTTGTACATCGTTTCAACATCTCCACTGATAGCATTTGTGACATCTGTGTTGTGTTATGATAATTGATTTGAATTGAACATAAAAATAGTTGTTTGCCAGCTTTCTCACGAATGTGTATGTCTGAAGACAGATATTTACATTTTCATGACTTGCTATTTTTTGTGATTTGCTTTTGAGGAAGTTATGTAATTAACACACTTATAAATTAATAAGAAAACTAATAAATACACATTTTGATGTTTTGAAAATGTGTGTCTATGTGGCAAGTTAAAGAAACAAGCAGTGGGTTTGTAAAACAAATGAAATATATTTAGAACTTTCATAAAGATGTTTTACATTTTATTATGGCACCGGTATTATTTTTAATATAAACGTGCACCGGTTTAAGCTGCCTCAAATGTCTAACTGGCAGATTAAGATTGACAGATCCCTTAAAGTGCAAACTCAGCTGACCAAAGGAGGTCATTTCAAGCTTGTGCTCATATCGTTCGCTCCCACAATATTTGGATCGGGCTCATCATGACAAATTATAAAAGGAGAACTTAAAGTTCAACATAACAGTCAAATACAAGGTAGATCGTCCACTAGTCCTTTCTTCAGCAAAAGGATTGTCTTCGTTGTCACCACACAATGTATATCAATAGATTTCATCATTCGGTGGTGCTTCAGGTCTCTCAGCCCAACTTTGAAATGCTAATCTCAGTTTGGGTCCTCCATCCTCTTCTTGGTGACCATCATGGCTCTCTTGATTTGCTCGAATGAGACAAACATCACAACATTCCATGATCCCAACCTCAGAAATGAGGGAACAAATCTACAAAAAAACAAAAACAAGACAAGTAAATATTTGTATCTTTCATAATGAACTGACCTCAGTTACAGATATTTTCCTCTGGGGTCACACAGAGACAGAGAGAGAGAGAGAGAGAGAGAGAGGGAGCTCACCCTTTGTAGAAAGCTGTCGGCCCCTCTTTAGTCATCATGGTCCATGCGCAGTTGATGGCACTCTTGTACTGGCCCGGTGGCGAGTTCATGTATCTGGTCTTCACCACGTCCACCGGGGAGGCAATCACCGTGGTAACAAAGCCGGCGCCAAACGCAGACACAAAGTGGCAAGGCAGATTGTCTGTGGAGAAAAGGTCGTGAACCAAGCGGTGAAAAATGGCTGCAACCGGTCTGTTTTTCTAAGGAGTATAGAAAGTGTTGTCAGCGGATTATGTAATGTGAGGGGGGGGGTGTAAACGATAGAGATAAATGTCTTATGAACAAATGTATTTACAGCACTGGAGGGAAAAAAAACACAGTGTCCTGTACCAGCATGTGTGCTGTTATCAGCTGTGGAGGAGCCGAAGGGGTGAGAGGGTGTGTGGATTTCTGCCCAATCAGCTGTCTCCCTGGGATGGTGTTGTGTATGCATGTACAGTGTGTTTCACTGTGGCTCATACACACACATACAGACATGCGTAAGCTCTCTCACCTGACATCAGGTTATGTCTAAGGATGGCCTCCTTGATCAGGTCGTATGTAACCAGCTCTGTGCAGTTGACCAGTGCATTTCTAGTGATGTTGGGTAATGTGCCTAAAGAAGACAGAAAGTCATTTTATTAATCATTCTCAATTCTGGGTCTTATTTTCCATGACAGATTAGACCCAAGAGAATTCAGACAATGTAATGCATGTATTTTCTCCAAGGTTCACCTTTCCATAGTCCACGCATGCCCTCATTCTGAAAGATGTGTTTGTAGGCCTGAATGGTGCCAGTGTAGCGGCGAGCAACTCCGTCTAGATTCATCTGGGCTTGGAATCGAACCTTGACCACGTCGGTGGGCTGTGCAAAGGACACCGCCATGGCACCTGTGGTGCAGCCGGCCAGGATTCGCACCAGCACACCTGGGTCTGGAGAAGAGCAGGAGAGAACAACCTCTGGTTGACTGTTTCAAGTACATTTACTCAATACAGAGTATTTCACTTTTATGCAATACTTTAGACTTTTCCTCCAGGACATTCAGGAGGAAGTTGTTGCCATTTTAACGCCACTACATTTAATTTACAGATTATTAAGTATTGTATAAGGATTTTATGTGTAAAATATATGATCAGATCATACAAGGAAGATTCGAGACGGATAAAACTACCCAACAATGAATAATGGTGATGATACTTTTACTTTGGTAAAACTGGGAGCTTCTGGCTGTTATCTGTTATCTATAGGAAAAAAAAATCTTAATTCTCTATCATACCCCTAGGTCTTCATACACTTTGCCTGAAACTCAATACACTTTAGTATATTTTGAATTATAGTTGAATCTCAATATAAGACTTCTGCTGCAGTTACTTCTCTTTATTGTACAAACAACAGCTGTGGCACATCTGCCTGCACTAGAGGAAGAGGACGGATCCTTTCACTATTGCTCTTCCTCACGTTTCTCACTTTTTACCTCTGTCTGATTGTTTTCTTCCTATTTTTTAAGAGGATTTAATGATGCAAGGGTGTTGTATTGTGTATGTTTTACATATAGAGCCCCTTGAGGCCACATGGTCGTGTGATGTTGGGCTGTACAACTGAAATTGACTCCACTTGCATGTTTCAACAAAGGTTTTTTTTGTTCCCAACTGAAATTTTTCTTTTGACTGGCACTTTGAAAGAACTTACTGTCTGCTCCCCCTGTGTAGAAATCTCTGACATTGTCGTAGAGGCCGATTCTGATGGAGGCGAAGCACACTTGCCTCTGCAGACCAGCTACCAGCCCGTTGTACAAAGACTTGGGCCCCTCCGTTCGGATCATGGTGCTGATTGTGCCAAACACCCCTCGGTAACGGATCCCCTCCATGGCTTTCTTCTCTCCCTGAATCTGGGGTCACGGGTTGTACTCAATGCCAAAAACCAAGAGAAACCTTCAGACAAAATAGTGCAGTGTGTGGCTACACAAGGGTCAATAATTCAGGGATATTGAGGTGGTCAAAGTTAAGAGACAAGCTGGTCGGTCAATAGTAGCCAACATCACACTGTACGTAGCTGAAGATCATCTTTGCAACGTGATATCTGCTACATTTATGTAAATGTGAATGAAGTCCTTTGAAAGCAGAGATTAATGATTTATTTCATTTTCTTTGTCAGTGTTACTGAGCAGGTACCTGTAGTCTGACTTTGGCTGTGTCCAGAGGAAATGTGACAATGTCGGCAATACAGGCTGCGGCCCCCGCACTCGCCATCTTCACCCCCAGTGGGGGAGGAACATCCGAGGGTTTAAGTCCCACCATGTTTCCTGCTGCTGGTAAGCACAGAGACACACATGCAAAGTCCAGTCAGTTGTGGGATTCTGTTTAACCTCATATATTGTATTATATACTCCATGTTTCCTGCTGGTGGTACGCACAGAGACCGACATGCAAAGTCCAGTCAGTTGTTGGATTCTGTTTAACCTCATATATTGTATTATATACTGAGAGATTGTATATTTAAAAAGCCAAAAGTTACAGATTAAGGAGATTAAAGATGACAATTTAAAAACAAACTTACATTGTCTAAAAGTTAAGGCTCCCTTTGATCCTTGGTTGTTTTGCTACAGTTGCAGTATTTGACGGGCCAGATTATAATCCATGAAGGGCCTCCCTCCACAAAAATGAGTGAAACATCTTTTGCGCTCTATTTATATATTTTCTGGCAGTCCTTTTTTTTATGACAGCCACAGAGAGGCGTTACTGTAGGCTGCTGTGAACCCAGGGCAAATCAAAGTCCACTGACTGTCAGAAAGTCAATGTTCAAATTACCCCACAGTGCAGGCCCTTTTCAGAAAAACAACTATTTTGCCTCCCCATTCTGTGACTGCAGCTAAAATCTGCATGTTTTCGTCCAGACTGTGGTATATTCCCCATCATGAACATTTCAAAATGTTATGTTCTTGCTTACAAAAAATATTGAGGTTCACATTTGCGTTGTGTTCGATGTTTATATATCTGCAGATTTTCCTTCTGCCCTGTGTCTGCCACTGACTTAGATGATGAGTGGCTGCTCTCAACAACAGTCATGATAAAACATTATCAGTCAGGTTCATTCGCGGTTTGTCTCCACGCTGCCGATGACAGAGCACATGTGTGAATGACAGGGACAGAGTTTGCAGCTGATTGGCTAAATGACATCGTCTGCTCAGTTGACTTATCAGCCAAAAAGCTTGAACTCTTGCAGTATAGCTGTTGTATCATGCAGTACGTGCCCATGTGTTCATATATTCCCAGTTATATGCTACAGTTCATTTATGATTTCTAATTAACAGGCACAGTCGGACACTTTTTGTGTGAAAGTGGACACAGATTTTAAGGAGAATACGCTCAGGGGGAAGAAAGGTGGGATAGTGAGTGACGTGAACTGGTGGCCAAAGGTCATTATGAAACAAATACGAACTTTGCATCACACTGTTTGCCTCAGCAGTCTGGCAGCAGTGGTGACTGTTGCATAATACCTTGCCCTGAATCCAACCTTAAAGTATGTAGGGGATTGTGGGAAAATTTGATTTTGCAAAGAAGATGTAGTGTGATTCAATACAATAAGGGTCTGTCCCATTTCCTCCATTTGGCCCCTTGGCCATACCCCTGCGTTTTGCACGTTTTTTTGTGTAGGGTAGGGTATCCCATTCCTTTTTTGAAGATCAAGGGGTAGATGTTATCTGCCCCTTCAAACCACTTCAAACAGCCCTTCGAACGTAGGTTGGTCAGGTGGAGTGGAAGAACAGAGGGGTAGGGCCATGTGAGGGGAAATGGGACGGACCCTAAATCCTACTGGAAATTGTTTTTGAGAATATGCTGCAAACTATTAGAAAGACTATTAGAAATACATCCATTAATAATTATCACGAAGGCAGGATTTATGGCAGGGTTGCTCCTGAGACTGTGTCTACTGTGTGTAACATATATTTATTTCAATGACAATAATAAACATTTTTAAATTTTGCAAAATGAGAGCACAAAATATAATAGAAGCAGCTCTAGAGCTTCTTATTGTCCCCTCAAGCCTTTCATTTATATTGTTATGTACTAAAATTCTGACAGATTTAGAGCTGCAGTACTAACCTAGCATTTTGTTTAGTATTAGAGGAATGTTTCTACTATTTATTGCTTTTAAGTCTTAGTTTTATATGAATGTTTCTACACAGATTGTTCCATGGTGGCAGGACCTACATGACTACATCTGGCAGTGATGAAAGGAAATGACAAGTGACATTTTCAAAAAGTTTCCATGATGTCCTTCCCAGCAATGTAATTGCCATATATTTCATAATTTATCAGATGTGGTCAAACCTGAGTTTAGGGTTTCCTTGAGAACAACACAACTCTGTTATTTGAGCTGAAAGAGTAAGCAACACGGGGTCCCGGTTTACACTGTTCCTGACTGATTAATGATTGATAGTTTTCCATGTGCGTGAGCAGGGACGCCTCTGATTTGCTGAGAATCCCTGTCGTGAGTGAGCTCACTGTGCTGTGATTGGTCGACCTGAGGCACAACCCCAATGTGTTTGGTCCACAGAGAGAGCGAACGAGAGGCCCTGCAACCAACCCAGGTTGAATACAGTTGTCCCAGGTTGAATACAGTTGTGTCGAAGGTTCACGTCGCTGTACTTGCTGTCATGAAGTGATCCTAACACCGTCTTCTGCTCCAGTTAATAGTATCATCATTTTTAGGAATGTGCAGTGTTTTGGGCCAGAGTTGGCTCAAAGTAAGAGGAAAACAAACTGTACCTGACAAATTCATTATTTCCAGTAGGTTTTATTTTCTTAGTTTTAATTGGAGCAGATGGCCGTGTCTCAGGTCCTTCAGATTATTTTGGGACTGCACAGAACAAGATATGTTGTATTAACACCAAAGTTTTACAAGATGGGTGGTGGAAGACGCATTTCAGATGTTTTACTTAAGTAAAAAAAAAAAAAGAATGATAAGTTATTATCAGCAAAAGGGCCTTAAGTTTCAAAAGTTAAAGTACTGATGGATTTGGTAGAAATAAATAAGAAATTTTAAAACTCTGTTAAAAAGAACAAATGATAGCACTATTATTTTATTGTTGCTAATATTCTTTGGAACTTTGGGAAATGGATATTCGCTTCCACCAGATGGCAGTGACACTGCGCTGCCCTCCTTCGTAGTGGCACTGAATTCGATAAGGTCAATTAAAATGAGAAGGAGGTCATATCACTGTGCAGCATTGAATCAATCAAAATTAAATTTTAATTAAATAGAGTGATACACAATGCATCTGAATCCAGAGTAACACATGGCAATGTAAAATAAAAACTATTCACATAAAAACAATGTAAAAAAAAAAAAAAAAAAAAATACAGATCAAAAAGGGTAAAAAAAATATGTTACAAAATAGAAAACTGAAGGAGCAACATTTTAGTTGGGAGTGCAGACGACAATTGCGAGGCAAAAGGCAAGCGAACACATACGAGTAGATCACATTATTGTAAACAGAAAGAAAGTGCAGGGTCCTCATTCAAAAGCTTTTTCTTAGTGTAATCATCTTTTCTCAGAACAATTGCATTCCTTTGATTCCCTGAAACATCAAAACATTTTGGACAAAACTGTGGTTGAATTATCGTTTGTGCCATTTCCATCACCATTATTATTATATGGGGGGAAAAAACTGGAGCAACTACAGGGAACATTCTTTTGGGAAGTGAATATGCAGGGAGTTATAGGTATGTGTTTGCTCGCGCGTGAGTAGTTTCTAACAAAGTGACCCATTGCATTAAAGTAATGACGAGCTAAAGAGAGTTTGCAAGATAACGCATGAAAATTCACTCCAACATTGAATTTTCACAGCTTCATTTTGCTTTTTTTTCATATATCATCTATGGTGAAATAGTAAAAAAAAAAAAAGACTTGATTAGCAGCAAATAAATTTGTTAAGTAAGGGAGCAACAGTTTGATGTCATTTAATGTTAGGTGATCGTACGCACTGTAGACTATCGATATCCCAGTTTGAAACTGGACTGTATCTGTGGATATTTACATCTACATAGCCTAAGAGTACTACAGATTACAATATTAACACCTACGCGTAATGTCTTATAAAGTACAGCTACTACATGTACACACTGATTTAATCTGAGCAAACCTTTAAACAGTAACGTCCTGTTCCCTCTGGACAGGATCCAGTGATTGTTATAATAAAAGTCTTTCACATCTGGGAAAATACATTGCTGAGAGCAGTTTTTGGTCACATTCATTCAACTATCATACACATTTACCTTCGCTCTCAGCTAAAACTCACTGAGACACATTTAACAGCGTATCCCTTTTAAAACAAGTCTTTTTGTGTGAAATCTCTTGTTAGAACTTCAGCCGGATAGTGAGATCTCATAGTCACTCGTCGACAGCAGGGCGCGCCCGACTTTACGCACATTCTTGGCGTTGGTTATGCGAGCCGCCACCTCCACTGGCTTCTCGAAGTAATGTACGAGCGCCTGCTCGGTGAGAACCGAGGCCAGGAACTGCTCGAACGTGATGGCCCAGTCTTTGTCAATGCTGGAGCTGTGGGGCAGAGCTCTGTCGAGGGGCCCGCCGCCACAAGGGCGGTCGATCGCCTCGCCGCCGTCGTCGCCGCTGCGCACCAGCACCGTGTCTTCTGCGATGTCCTCGCACTGGAGCTTCTCGTCCAGCTCGTGGGAGCCGGCGCTGAGCACCGAGTAAGATGACATTGACGTGTCATCTTTGGTTTCATCATCTGAGATGAGCATGGCAGAGGATGTGCCTGTGTCCTTGGGAGACGAGTCCTCCAGCTTGATGTCTTGCATTGGCGGCAGCCGCTCGCTCCCTCCGTCCCCTCTCCCCTCCTCGCGGGGGCTCGGCTTGTCCTCCAGGCATGCGTGGACAAAAGTGCCTCCGTCGTCCCGCTGCGGGAGCACGCCGTCAAGCCCGGCCTCCTGGGTGGATTCGGGATCCTCGGAGTCTCTCGTACACGTGCTCCGCTCGGAGTTACCCTCCATGTTGTGGTCCTTTCTACCGGGGGCGGAGGAGAACAGCTTTCCCACCTCTCCCATTTCCAGCAGCAAACTGGTGACCGTGGCCGTGGCGTGATAGAGCTCCTGTTCGGCAACATCCTCGCTGAACATACTGTAGAGGGTCTTGCAAAGCTCGATGAACTGGCTCTGAAGAAAAGAACATAGGGACCTTTAGACTCAACGCCAGATTATTCAGGGTTTCTTACAAACATACTGTTTCTTATAAAACTAGTAGCGGGGGGGGGGTCCCACCTGATTCAGCTTGGGGAGGTCTTTTGTGTTTTGTAGTTTAGGCTTGCTCTCCTGGTTCCACAGTTTCAGGTAGTCCCGGTAATCAGGATTGTTCAGTTTCTTGACTGTAAAAAATAAGGTGACATGTATTTTCATCACAAGCTTAAATTATTATTTCTTTTCTAAATTTTATTTAAAGATGACCATGCCACCCATGTCTGCAATAAAAGAAAATATCACTATATAAATTACACTAAAGTCTTCTAATGAGTAATTCTGAACATATATATTTTTTCCTTTCTCATTGGTATATGTAAACTTTTCGTTTTTCAAAATACGTACTTATTTATGTTCATCCACCATGTGCATCCACATGGTGGATGAACAAACAAGTTGTTTTGCGTCCTGAACGAACTTAAGCCCTTTTCTCAGATGGATGATGAGAATAAATAGCTTCATTCAGTCCATTTACCATTTTGATCCAACACAAAACTTGGTATGAAGAGCAAAGATTTTACAAATTCCTAGTCAGGACTATTTCACACATGAGCACTTTGACAAATGAGTTAGCTCAAACATCCAGCTGCTCATTTCACCCAACAGGATTAAGGGCATATTTTCAGTAGATTGTAATCAATTTAGCCATGTTGCTTACCCTTCTCAGTCTTAAATGTAACTCTGACGAAGCCGTCATCCTTCTCACTTCTGCACTTTGAGTCATGACCTGATCATAGAAGGAGGAAGCGAACGAGATCAACATGTTGTGGTCATATTACATAATTTTCCTTAACCTGCACTATGTGAAAAATCAAAAGGATGCCAACACAAATTTGATTCCCGCAGAAAAAAACAGTTCATCTCAGCTTCTCACCTATTGACATGTCTGGAGTTATGTCTTCAAAGAAGTACTGAGTGGCTTCAAAGGCAGAGTCAGGCTCCTCCTGTTCACGAGTGACTTCTGGGAGAAAAGGATATTAATCTTGGATTGTGAGAACAGCATGTGAACAGTATTCTTGTTATTTCAATTTCATTAAAATGCATCTTAGTTGCTTTGGAATCAATTACGTTTATTATAGTTCTGGGATCAATAACACTATAAAAAGACAACTTTTCCACTAATACAGCCATTTCCTGTGAAATGACAAGAGGAAACCATAGAAAGTTGTTTACCCAGTGAGGTGAGTGTCACAATTTCTCTCTCACCGACAATTTCCATTGAGCCACCTCTTTTCTGAACAGCTAATTATCCTGCTCCACACAAATCTTCTGTGGTTTCCCTAAAGACAACTTTCCGACATCACTGAACGGCATCGATGCACACGCAGACTCACCGGGTAAGACGTGCATCTTGTAGAAGAGCTTCAGCTTCTCGATGAGGTCCCCGTGACACAGAACACCTACAACACAACACAAAAAAACAGCTTTAGAGAAGAGCTGTGCGCAGAGGAGATCCATCTTCTTAGATCGGAATCGTCGCAAAGTACATTTCCATGGAAACACACATGTACCCAGGCCGCTGATGAACTCCCTGAAGTTGATGAGAGCATCGCCGTTGTGGTCAAGGAGACGGAAGAAGCGCACGGCCAGGGGGTCCGAGTGGGCTCCGTTGGCCCAGGGGAACAGCAGGTTGAACAGGCCCTTGAACTGCTCCACGTCGATGCGGTACTGCTCCAGGTAGGGCAGGCTGGGGTCGTGGCGCTCTGTGGGGTTGCTGCTGCCGCCCCAGTAACAGCTGGTCAGGTGCTCCGCCTGTAGAGAGGACGACGGGGTTAAAAACTGGATGAGATCATGTGAAATTTAAAAAAAAAAAGAGAACACGACAGCCATGACAAGAATAGCTGTACCAAAGGAAACCAATTATAACTCCAGGGCACAATTATTTGTTTGTCTGTAGAGACCAAACGACAATATGATTTACTGTCTATATTTCAGCCCTAGCACGGAGACAGGACTGTAAGTGGAAGCTGGAGGTGCAGAAAAGGTGATACGGTTCAATTAGTCTCTGTGTGAACTATAACTCACCTTAAAGAGCACGTAGAGTTCCTCCAACTCATCAATACTGAAGGCGGTCTCTGTTACAATAGTTCTGACCTGAAACATAATCAAATTGAGTAAAAATAGAACATAGAGAATGACATCAGGTGTTCATGAGGAGCAGAGTATCTAATAATGACCTGAATGTGGTTCTTTCTAGTTCGAAACTGAAATCGAATATGACCTGCGCAAAAAAAAGAGACTTGGTGTGTTTCCGGTTTACTATTATGCTCTTGGCTCGACAGGGTTGAGCAAAAGGACTCTGGTAAATGTACATGTACAGTTTCCGGATCATTTACACCCAATCCCAGCACTTGGACGTCCTTACCACGTTGCGTTTAGTTGTATCTTCAATGGTTTGGATGACCCTCAGTCTCTGTTTGAAACGCATCTGTTCAATCGCATCCGCACGGATGGAGCCAAATTTCTGATGGGAAGGCAGAGGGAGAAACAGAGAGCGGGAGAGATGAAGGTAAAGATACATGTTGACTGTGAGATGAGACACAGAAAACCTAAGAGTTTAAAATCATATAAACTGAAAACACACTATATTCTTTTAAATGCTGTCACATTACAGCTTCCATGAGAGAGAAAAATAGATGAAAAACATTAGAATTTTAGAAAGAGTCAAAGACTTGTAATCATGAATCCAACAAACATGTGGGAGGGACTAAATAAAAATTACATCTGTGCGTCTCAAACCAAAATCAGAACCGTGTTCATCGACCAGGGTCAAATACCTCGTAGGAGCTGCGGACCAGTTTGAAGATGTCGACCTCTGGATGTGGTTCTCCGTTGTCTGTCAGTAAGGAGTGCAGGTGGGGGATGGGGGGTAGAGTGCTGTCCTTATTGGTCACACTGTCCAAGTACCTACAGTACACAAACAATTGGTGAAGATACAGTATTTAGTACCGACATTATCAAGAGATCTTTCATGATTGTAAAAGAAGTTATGTCACAAAAGGTGAAATAGAAGATTTGTGTTCCGACCGTATGAAATGGATCCTCACCTGCCTAGTACAGTCATGGCCTCGCCATCGTCCTTGCAGCCGAGCAGGTGGTCGATGTTGGCGTGCAGCACGGAGAGCGCCAGCTGAAAAATGACCTTGATGCCATCGTAGAAGAAGCAGTCCACCACCACCACCGCGCTCTCAAACGGCATGACGGACAGGAAGAGCGTGAGGAACCAGGACAGAGAAATTGTGGAGATGACTCCGAGGTCCTGCATGCAGTCGTACAGCTGCGGCACGTACTCCCGGGCGAGCTCCTCGAACACGCCCTGGTCGACAAGAGCCCCTGGGGGGAGCAAAGGTGATTTTCAAACAACATTAAAATCCTTTGATTGCATTGAAAAACATCAAATTAAAATAACACGACATGAACACCACACAAAAGAAGGAATACGGGGAAAAAGCTCATACTGACCTACAACTCTAGTGTTGTAGTAGTCGGGCAGCATCCTCTCACACAGCGCTACAAGCAGCCAAAAAGCCTCCTCCTCTTTGGCGTAGAGCAGCAACACTGACGTCACAATATTCATGGCCTGTGCAGTCGAGACAGAGAAGATCCCCCCGGAAAAAAACAATGTATCGTCAAGCACTGCCAGCTTTCCGCCACTCCACTTCGTAGAAACACAAACAAGAGTGTGCGTACCTGACAGTATCCAATATTGGGATTCCTGAACGCGTAGGCGGTGAGGACCCTCCGGAGGGCCGCGATGCCCATCTCGTTCTGAAAGGCCGGGTGCTCGGGTAGAGAGCGGTGCAGGTCCCTCTCGATCTCCTCTGTCGCCAGGTTGTACTTGCCCATCGACTTCTCCACCAGGTCTTCGTAGTAGCCGGGGTGAGTGGCCATCTCGTTGATCGCGCCTACGAACACACACACACACACACACACACACACACACACACACACACACACACACACACACACACACACACACACACACACACACACACACACACACACACACACACACACACACACACACACACACACACACACACACACACACACACACACACACACACACGATTTTAACGTTTGATAGCTGCGTCAGTGTAAAATCTCTCCCATCAAAACCCACGGAATCCAGTTTTGGAATCCAAAACTCGGAGCAGATCGTTTCACATTAGTCCGTGTTCCAGATATAAAAGAGGTTCCAGGTTCTATTGAGCACAGACAAACGTCAGCACACGCCCTAATTGGAACATGTCCCAGAACGACCTCCCACCAAACCGGTTTTTACAACCTTTGGTCTAGAATGAAGACAACAAAGAATGTTTCAAATAAGCTTTGTAAATATCTATCTTTTTTTTCCCCACTTAGAAATTAGTGTGAGGAAAACTCATTTGCCCACTTTGAGTGTGACCTGGGTTAACATGATGCGGCCATGGCAACAAGCAGAGTAAACTCTAGGTGGGTCACTGGAGGGCATTTGTAACCTGACAAGAGTGAGTACAAGCCGCAGCTGGTGCGTACAGTAGCACATGACTGTGCCTGTAAACAGGTAAGTGTGGAGCGTGTGCACATCTGATTATGTGTTATCGAGGCCCTGTCGAGAGCTCTCAGGGGATCCAGTCACAAGTGGGCGGCTTTAAATAAAGGCGTGGACGCACCCGAGAACCACCCGGGGCGCATTTAAGATCCGATCACTCTCTCACCACGTTCGGAGGAGGTCCGGGACGCGCAGGTGGCCACATTCTTATCGGTATGAATGCGATAGAAGCTCATCATTTCCTCACCAGAGAACAGCAGCCAGAGATCCCCCCTCATGCTCTCAGGAATCCCCTTGAGGACCAGCTCCTTGGTCTTCTCGGTGCGGTACATGCACACTCCCTGTCCGTACTCGGCAGAGTGGTTCTTCCACGCCTGCTCTTTCATGAACTCTTTCGCCTGAGAGGGGAGGGCAAAGAATTTCATGAGATGCTGAAGTACTGTAACCTTTTTATATTCCAGCAGTGTCATCCAGTTTCAATATATAAATATTCAATATATTTCAAAAACAGATTGATTTCTGTATTCTACAATACAGGTTATGTTAATAACTTAGAATACAAGACTACAAATAGGCTTAAACGGAAGCAGAATATATAGTAGGCTCAGAGCAGTATTGGATAAAGGCATTTCTCTGTTCTGTACCACGCTTGACAAGATAAATTGCTTTTTTGTTTTTGTATTTGACAAATTGAAACTGAACTCACCAGCTTGGGGTTGAACTCCTCAGGCGACCGGCGGCGGTACATGGTCATGAGGGCTTGTGTAGCTGTGGGCACACTGCTGTCATTGAGGTTAAATGTTCGCTCCCCCTCTGAACCTACACTGTTCTGTGGGCTGCTGGAAAGCAGGGATCCTTGCTGGGAGTAGACCTGGAGCGGACATGTGCCATTCAATTATTTCCCAGAGCTTTTATTCGGTCAAATGAAACTACCAATGTAAAAAAAAAAAAATCAAAAAAACAACAACGATATTTAGGATATAAAAGTCAATGATTCCTACCTCGTCGTCGGAGCTGCTCAGGCTGCCCGTGAGTTCACTCTCCAGGTAGATCTTGGAGGTGGTCTGCTGCAGAAAGTCAGAGATCCTCTGCACCAGGAAGTCCCGGTCCTTCAGGTTCGCGAACAGAAAGGTCTTGCGATTCTTTGTACTGATGGACAGCGGGCTGGGCAGCACGTTGGAGCTGTCTGCTTTCTCCACGATGGTCACCTGGAGGAGGACGGGTAAACATTCACAAACTCAGTCACCATGAAATTAAAAAAAAATTAAAAAAATTTTATTTTTAAATTTTATTTTAAAAAAAATTGTGCGTTTTCTTTAAGTGGTGTTGACAACTCCGTGACATATTTGGACAGGCCGACTCACCTCGCGCAGGGGGATGATGAGGCTACACAGGGTCTCTTCCTTGCTGGTGAAGCAGATGTAGTTGGTGGAAACAAACATCTGTCCCAAGATGTGCATCTTGTTAAAGGGGGTCCACAGGGTGCAGTCTGTGTGTCCATCCAGTTTTTCGTCTTTGGGCAGACGGAAGAGCGCCCGGTAACGCTCACTCTTAGCTCTCGCATCCAGATCCCTGAAAGATGCAGACTCCTCTTTAGACGACTTTTGTAAATAAATCAAGTGACAGCTTGGTTTGAGGCTGAAAAAGTCGCAAACATTGAATCATTAATATAATTATAACGCTTCGACAAGCAAAAAGGTGAACTCAAACTACTTACTCTAATGCTGTTGGAATTACATAGTTTCAT
Organism: Scophthalmus maximus; assembly: GCF_022379125.1. Classification (NCBI taxonomy): domain Eukaryota; kingdom Metazoa; phylum Chordata; class Actinopteri; order Pleuronectiformes; family Scophthalmidae; genus Scophthalmus; species Scophthalmus maximus. Next base: position 8,070,318 of record NC_061522.1, on the reverse strand, counting down.
TTCCTGATGTTATACAGTTTGGATGAATGACTGGATCTATGTAATGTTGTGTTATGTAAGATCAACCATCCAACAGTAGCAAATAGACTGATATAATTGTGCACTGCAGCGAAACCAACTCATGCTTACATAAAATGTGCTGACCAAACAAATCTGGGGTCTCGAGGCCATTCCAAAATGGGAGTTCAAAAATTCAACATCCTTTTATTTTCCCTACACATGACTGTAATGCAACTCGCAGCACTTTCACTCTCCATCCTGAAGAATCCTGGATAACCAACTACTACACGATTACAGTTCAATTGACAGCAAGACGTAAACATTCATAAACATCATTTATCATCGATGAGCCCGAGTGTGCCTGCTCTGCATCAGTTCTTTCTCACCTCTTGAGCGCCGACACCTTCTTGGGCGACTTCTTCTTGAGCTTGGGCAGGGAGCGGTCCTGCTCGAAGCCTTTGTTGTCCAGGAGCTGGCGCATGGCGATGTTGGCCAGCTGCTCGGCCAGCTTGAACGTCTCGCTGATGTTGAGGAACACGGAGAAGACGTGCTCATTGCTGCGGGTGTTCACCTTGATCGCGTCAGGCAGCAGAAGGGTGGCGCTCTTCTCCAGCTGGGTCATGTCTGCCCAACGCACCACCAGTTTGACTAACAGAGAGAGAGACGTCAAGATGGATATATCAGTGTGTATGATTACGATAAGACAAATCAGTGCCCTAGGCAAGTATTCTGGATATGGCTGAAGACTTGGAAAAGGCTTTCCCTTGAGAAGCAAACATAAATATGGATGGTGCAGTTTAGGGCTGCAACTAACGATTATTTTCATAATCGATTAATCTGTCGATTATTTTCCCGATTAATCGATTAGTTGTTTGTTCCATAAAATGTCAGTTTCCCCAAACCCAGAGATGATGTTTTGTTTTGTCCACACACCACAGATATTTAGTTCACTGTTGTAGAGGAACAAAGAAACCAGAAAACACTCACATTTAAGAAGTTGAAATCAGAGAATCTCTACTACTGGTAGAACTGATTAATCAATTTTCAAAATAGTTGGAGATTAATTTACTAATCGATTAACTGTTGCAGCTCTAGTGTAGTTTTGGTAATGGCTAACTGCACCGACGTGTAATTATTAAAAGGTATCATGCACGTATAGCCTCGAAAATTAGATTTCTTCACATATTTAGATATTGAATGAGCTATTAATAAATGCAAACATATCAAAAGGCAACAAACACAGAACATTGTTTCATGTGAACTTTCAATTCTAATACATTTATGAAACAAGATGAATCTCTTATTCTAATGCTTTGAGGTTACTCATAACAAAAAAATCTATCAAACAGAAATAGCTGTGAGCAATAGGAGGTGCAAAAAAATTGATGATCGCTAACCACTGCACCTCTGTGCTGCCTCTGTGTGAAACATGACAGGGTCTATAATCCAACCTTCTTTTCCCAGCAAGTAGGAGTAGAAGCAGAGGTGGTTGATGCTGAGGTACAGCCATCCCTGCCGAGGCACCTTGCCCTTCCAGTAGCTGCACGAGTAATAGTTGACCAACTTCTCCTCTTCCGGCATCCCGAACATCTTGCCAAACTTGGCGCTGGCCTCCTTGAACTTGTCCGTGTCGTCGTCCTCTTTGACGTCGTGGTTCTTGTTGTACTCGGCAATGATGCCCTGCGGCGAGATGTAAAGCAAAAGGATGAAAGAATGAAATGAGCTACGGGCGTTTTTTTACACGACTATGCAGCATTTTCTGTTTGTCAAAATTGGACAGGTCACCATTAACATGCGCTTTGTTTCCTTCTTAAACAATTGATGAAACTAATGTTGTTTATTCTAGAGATTTTTTTTGTGATGTATTAGATTCAACATTTATATATATATAACCTGTATAATATTTTTTTCCTTTATATCAGCATTTATGTGCCTGAAGAAAGTATCAGCAATGCTGCAATTGGTCCTCTCTGGAAGTTAGTTGTGTGACTATTAACCAAGCAGGTCACAATGACGTGCATAATGGAAGATGTGTTTATGAGTATTTGCTGTAAGAGGCTTGTTTTGCTCTTTGGTAATAACAGGAGTAGATGTCTGTTAGTACAGTTGTGTGATCCATCACCTGTAAAACTTATTTGGATGTGCATGCTTCACACCGAGACCAACTAATAAAAGATATTTTTTCATCCATAATCTCGAAACATAAAACTAAAAGTTTTTAAATTACCTGGACTTTCCCTTTGACAAAGGTGGTAATGTCATTCTCGTTCTCAAAGATGGAGAGCGTCTGCAGCATGTTGTGTTCCAGCCACTCCCAGTGCTCGGTGATCTCCTTACGGGAGGTTCCTGCAGAGGAGGGAGGAATGAGGAGGGAGTCAGAGCACTCAGGCAGCGAGTTCACAGGAGGTGTAGTGTTTCCGAAATGATAATCAGAGTGTTGTGCCACGAAGTCTTATTATGTCTCTTAAAATGTAGGAAGCAGATTTGAGCTGTAATTATCAGTAAATGTATCCTTTAGTTAGTAGTCAGAAAGAAAAAAATCTATTTTTAAGGAAAATTTGCTCGAAATTCAAGCTTTCCTGTGGTGAACAATTATTGGTATCGGTCTTTTATGATTTGTAAACTGTATCTTTGGAATTCAATCTATGGATCGAAAAAAAAACAAGAAATATCCTTGAACTATGGCAAATGACGACAGGCGCTTTTCACCATTTTCAGATATTTAAAGAAAGACTGGAAAGATGATCGGTTAATCAGAAAATCTTTGAAGGAATACCAGATAGGGAAAGAGATCCTTCGTTGCAGCCCAATAGCTGAACAACACAACAATTTGGGAGCTGTGCATGTCTTGCATATCTTCCATTTTACGTTCAAACGGCACCGGTAGAATGGCCGTTTTGTTGTTTGTCAGTAATGGTTGAGGTTTTTTTGTGGCAAAAGGGCAATTTCATTGCCATAATGGCTGCCAGTGTGGATCATCATCCCTCAACACAGCTGCAAACAGCCCTTCAGTGAGAGCACATTCGCTGCATTAGCTACGTCTGCCAGACTGCTCCACACTCTGCTCGCTCTGGGCTGCAGAAGTAAGAACTGGGAGGGGAGGGGAGCCAATGCCGGGCAAGCCTGTAGTAGGCCTCCATTTCAGATAGAGACCACGAATATTATGCTTTTTATACATGCAATAAATAAATAAAGGAGTTCACACCCAAATTGTAACACAGAAGATAATATTCATCGAATAATGGATTTCAATTTAGTTTTTTCTTTTTTGAGGTTTTCAGCTTAAGCAGATCTGAAAATATTGTATATTCAGGCTGATCCAAAGCAAATGCAATGTCCCCTTATTTATTTTTCAGTATTTGTATAGTGGATTAACTGATTAGTCAGTGTGAAAATTAATCAGTAACAATTTTGATGATCAGTTTACGTCAACTAAAAAAGAAATGCCCAAAATTCAATGGTTTTAGCCTCTCAGTTGTGTCAATTTGCTGAATATCTTGGTTTTCCATGATACTAAAATGAATATCTCTGGGTTTTTGGACTGTTGCTCAAACAATGGAGATAGCAACTGATGGTTTGCATATAGAGAATGTGCAAATGACATTTTTGTAAACACCTGCAGATGACATGAAATCATAATGAAACACTCAAGTGATTCACTGAAAAACATCAGCTCCACGACACGCGTATTTGAGCATCGATCTTTGCACCCCTTCTTGTAATCATGCCCTTTAAAACCACTGGGGCGTGATGTAATGCTTGGCATGTGGGCAGCTGGCCTGGGAAACTGCAGGATGTTAGAACATCATGTGTCGTACCGAGACGAGAGGACGGATGGGCAGGGGGTGAAATTACAGAGGGGACAATGCTGGACTAACTCATACCTGTATCACTGAAATGAGAGGATAAAATCCCCTTTAGTCCCTGAATCAACCAACTAAAATCCAAATAGCCATGTTTTCAATAAAGGAGTTCAAATGTGCATACCATGAGCAATGATCCAGTAAACTAAAGAGTCAGGAGTCTGGTAGAGGATCCTATATGGAGCCATTCGAGCGCTCGAGTCCAGGACGACGTCCAGGGTCCCAACCAGCAAACCTACAATATAAGAAACGCAGAAAAAAATATTACTAAAGAGTGAGAGGCAAACACACACAGACAGACAGAGTACAGACAGTCCATTCACAAGTACGACAAAAAGATCCCATTGTGTCCGTCCCAGAGCAATAAAAAAAGAAACCTTCGCGCTACAGATTGACATTTATTGAGCTGTGAAACGACAGTCCCCACAGACATGTCACAAACATGAGTGACCATGTGAGATGGATGACAAATTAAGGGCATTAACTTTCTGATCGTTTAGTTATGCCTTGTCAAAGGGGAAACCCACGAGTTAATGTGGCGTACGATTTGAGTGTAAATGAAAAAAACATCCTGCGGCCTGAATGTCACTGCTCTACATTGAATGCCTTTGTTTACAGGATGTGTGATCCTGGGTTAGTTTGTCATGATAGTGTCGCATTTGTGGACGTGGAAAAAAAATAAGCCAGGCAATAAATATAGAGAGTTAAGCTGTCGGACGAGCTGAGCAGGTGATAAAAGATAAACGTCCCCATGAGAGAAGGAATGTACTGAAATAATCTGTTGCAGAGGATTTATACCCTTCCGGTTACAATGATGCATGTCAAGGCTCAACAGATGTCAGTGTTTCTCAGTCCGAAGGTGACAATATTCCACGCTGGTTCAGTTTAGGTTTGTTGTTCAACCGCCACGAGAGACAAGCTATTTTTGTTCAGCAGCTTCAGCAAACACAGAATGAGTCACGTAGTAGAGACGGGGAGGAGGTGAGAGAGAGGACAAGGGAGGGAAGTTGAGCCGCATTCTTGTTTCTATTTTCAACGATAAAGAAAGCAAGTCTGGAGAAAAGACAGATATGATATTGGAAGAACTGTATATCATTGTGACTTGGACTAACCAACCTTCCATCAAGAGAATCTGATGGAAGGGCCTCCGTGGTAGTTCCTCACACACACACACACACACACACACACACACACACACACACACACACACACACACACACACACACACACACACACACACACACACACACACACACACACACACACACACACACACACACACACACACACACACACACACACACACACACACACACACACACACACACACACACACACACACACAGGGTAATCAGCTGTAGTTGACTGCAGTCTTAATTGCACTGAAACTAATGACAAAATGCAGCGTGACAGTTGGATTTTATCCGACTGTGACAAACAGACACCAGCTGTGAGCGTGAGCACAACTTCCTCTTTGATCACAAGGTCATGAACAGTCTTAAGCGAAAAAATGCCACAGTTGCTCGCACATGGACGAGTGTTAACCACTTGGCGTTTAAACAGAACCTGAACATACCCGAGTGACACGGCGAACGCGAGTATCTGCTGTTCTTTCTTGAAAGTCTTGTGGTGAGCAACAAATTTGGACCGTAGTTGTACACTGTGTGCGTCGTGATGACTGGTTCATCCCACTGTACGACATATGAGCTGAGGTTTAACGCAGGAAACTCGCAGGTTACACACAAGAAGGGAGACCACCGAAGGTGTAAGACCACTTGACATCCACCCTTCCCCCCCTCGTGTCAGACTGATACCAGCCAAAAGCAACAACAGACCGAAGAAAAGCCGGTTTCTGTTCATGTCTTTGCATATTCAGGCGTTTTGGCAGCAGTTTGCCTGTGTCTACGTTTAAGAGAGAGACTTTTTTTAATATGTGGCTCCATTGCAGGGGCGAAGGTTTATGAAACCCTGGACATCACATGCCCGTGCAGCATTAACTGGCCAAACCAAAGTCCACGTGACAGCCTCATCCAACTCACACCTCTGCTTTGCACAGTGACAACTTCCTTCCACAAACTGAATGAGCGGGTAAACGACCTCAAAGCAAAAAGACAGCACGCCGCCGCAAAGGTGCATGTTCTGCTTATTATTTCTGCGGGGCTGGAAAATTCCTCAAAGTGAGCAACCTCCTCCTGAACAGAGTGAGCCACGAAATCATGTGAAGCTTTGTGAAGGCAACAGAGAGCTCCCTTTTGTTAGAGCGAGACCAAATCACCTCTAATTGAAACATGAGTTTTTTTTCACAAAAAGAACTAAGCCAGTCATTTTCTATTGTTTATATTCTCTTGTATAAAAAAGAAAAGACAAAACAGCGTAAGGGGGAGCGTTGATGGTGTAGGGTGTCTGCATTGGGCACAGTAAAGACTTAAAATCAATACTGTATCTAATAACAGAAATCCTGCGGCAAGCCTGGATCATAAACATCACCTGCAAGTTTCACTGCATCCACTTACTAGTTACATTGTTCTGCTTCTCACTATTTCTATGTGAGCTGGCGTTAAATCGCCAACCATAAAGTGCGACATCACCGTGCGGCCTACAAAGAACAGGGTCAGTATCTGTTTGACATGAAAACACTTCCAGACAAACATACAGTGCAGATTGTGTTACCCAGCGCTGTACTCCGACTCTCATTACTGTGTAACTTTATGATACAAGCACTATTGTGTCATGTTTTGTAACCAGTGACACGATGGCCTGATTCTGAGTTCATTAACGGTGCGATAAACCGTTAATGACCGCTTTTTTTATTTTTTTATTAAGCATCCTCTCTGAAAGACAACTGATACCTGGAAGTGAGACTTCCCTTAACGTGTCCCTCCAGTTGTGCTTGTCCCAATGCTTCGGTTATACTGTAAGATCAGAGGCTGGTAGTCAGTCCATTTTAAGACATGATGCAAATGACGTTGAACACATAACTGCTTAGGCGCAGAACTGTATTTGCAGCATTGAGTATTTATTGTGCATTGTTTGACTGTAAACCAGTGGTTTCCCAGTCTTTTGGGCTTGACGGCAGGCTACGAATCCTGTTCCCTTTTACGTTGTTACAGTTTTCAGAAGCCTAAAATATACTTTTTTTTCAAAAGGTGGTGAATCATCAAAGCAAACACACATTTGCCATTTTCCATCAGCCCTCACTGGCCCCATGCCGGCTCTGACATTGGAGCCAAAGACTTGTTGAGTAGAATATATCCAGATTTGTCCCTAAAGCTCTGTACAAACGCTCCGTCCCGGGGGTGCTGCCGACGGCTCCCCCCCCCCCCCCCCCGGGATAACTGCTCGAGGACGGTGCCAGTGCCACAGTGCGCCGAGCACCAACTGGCACACAGTCCAAGTCAGCAAGCTCAACATTTACATAACAATGATGACATCATCCCATATAGCACCAGTCCACTTCACACGTCATTTGTGTTGGCAGAGAAAGAAACACAGCAAATACTGGGAAACAGGAGACTGCAGGGCAGAGTGTGGCTTGTTAAAATTATGGGATTCGAAGAGGATTGAATAATCAGTATCGTTGTATCATTGTGTTCAGTTGTACGTCAATTCTAGATCTGACCATCAACTTGTCGTCATCTGTCATACTGAGGCTAGAAGATATGACAATACACACTATGAACTGATAGAAACTTATACCATCAGAGAAAATTTGCCATATGTTTACATATATACATACATACATACATACATGTGAGTTTCTCCTTTCATAACTCTGGCCGTTTTATTGGCAACCATTGCTTGGCTGAATTTAAAAATATATTGCATCATCAATTTGTTGTGGTACATTCTTTCGTCAGATATTTAGTTCATTGGATTATTAAGAAAACTGATATTTCCATCTGGTTATAATGTCAATGAATAAATGATTTTTGGGATATTTTTCGTTCCTAACTTCCAGGTTAGAGAGATGAATGTGTCGGCTTGCGACATGAATATAAAAATAAAATAAAATGAATTAAACACAAAATTCAGAGACACAAAATTATGTTTGTTTGTTTCTCTATATTTCCTGCTTCATCTAGTGAAATGCATCATAGTTTCAGCCCATAAGGACTTAAACAGTAATTGAAAATCTTTTTTTTAAACTGAACAGAGATCAGATTTAAATGCAACCGTGACGACCGGAACAAATATCTGCTTAAGATTTTCACGTGCCATAATACATCATGGTATCGCGTCTGTTGATCTTGAGGAGGTGACACACTTTGTGATCAACTCCAAACAGCTGGAGTCGAGGAATGAAGCAAATTTCATAACATAAAAAAATAAACAGGGGCGGCAGAAGTGTTACGACGTGAACCTTGGCCAGACATTTCCACAACCTGTCCCTCTTCCTGCTCCTCTCCCCTGCTGCTGCTGCTGCTGCTGTTTGACCCATTTTGGATGGAATAAGGAAGAGGGAGGAGGAGGAGGAGGAGTGAGAGGAGGAAGAGGGAGAATGATTCAGCACCAGCAGCGAGCAGACAGAACATGTCTCTGCTGCTTGGTGGTCAAATAGATTCACTGTTGTTGAGGCCACAGGCAGCTGCTGCACAAGTGAAAGCACTGTTACTGTTTGCGTAAATCTAATTTGCCTTGCAGACAGAAATAAGCCATTTAAGCCAAAGTATGGCCCACACAACCACGACGTGACCTCATCCCTGGAGCAGCTGTGTACGATCAGACAGTAGATAATGTGCTGCTGCACTTTGCCCCTGTAGGGATTTTGTTTAGCATCAGTTATTCAGGTCAAAGGTTGTTTTTTTTTTGACAGCAGGCTGAGTGACACTGTGAATAAATCAATAATTGAAAAAAAAAAAAAAAGACAAATTCAGATGAAACGCCACCTGGCACAGCTGATTGGTCACGTGACCCTCCTCATGTCATCCATCCATCCATGTGTTTCTTCACACACACACACACACACACACACACACAAATCCCATGGATCCATCGCAGTGTAACAGCCAGGACTCACCCGCCAGCCCTCCGCCTCCATCCCCGTGGCCCTTCCGCTTCTGCAGGATGAAGTAGGGGTTCGCTCTCTCGGTGATCCACAACGCGCCCGCCAGCAACACGTCTTCGGGACTGACCCACATGATTCTCCTTGTTTGTATTGTGTGTCGTTGGAACAAGGGGTCGTTGACGCTGGCGCCTGAAGACGCCGTCAGCCAATCGGAGGTCGGAGCCAAAGGGAAGACGCGCGCGTTGCTATAATTAAACCTGCGGATCGCCGAGGACCGGCCTGCAGTCTGTGGACGTCCTGGAGGCAAAGGAGAAGGAGAATCGTGCGCACACAAACGGTCCCTTGGCTGTTACATGGACGGACGTCTCTGCGGGTTGCTGTTTTCTCTCGCGCAGCCTGGCTCGGCGTTCCGCTGGCGCGCGGCGCGGCGCCGGGATCAGTCTTTGTTGTCCATTCGCTCCCGAGGCAGGTGCGACGGCGCCGTGGCGCAAAATCCGCCTCAGCGCCGATCGAGATGAACAGTTGACGCTGGTCCTCAGGGCGTCGCGGCGGCGGCGGCGGCTGCTGCTGCTGCTGCTGCTGCTGCTGCGACGACGACACCTCCGATGTTCGCCCGACAGTAACGCTGCGCTCCTCCACCTCCTCCTCCTCCTCCTCCTCCAAATAAAGAGCGCAGCGCGTCACGGGCTGGCCATCGCGAGACGTGAGCGAGCAGGAGGCGGACGCACGTGAGGAAGGACAATGAATAAATGAGTTTCAATATGAAGATTATTCACGTTCTCTGTACCTTATCATTATTTTGCGTGTGTGTGTGTGTGTGTGTGTTAGTGATGACTTTGAGATAGCTTTTAGCTCTATAAATGAAATTTATTATTATTATTATTATTATTATTATTATTATTATTATTATTATTGGCGGCTGCTGTTCACAAAAATATCTGGACTGTCGTTTTCTTATTAATGAGCAGTAATCAAAGGTCCCTGACACGTTGAGTAAAGGGCTGTGATGTAAGTCGTGAACATGAATATCTATCTATCTGAGTATTTCCAATAACAGTAACAGGGCCACAACAACCTGCAACACGGGCCCCCGGGGGCAGAAGTGAGCTCGCCCCCCCCCCCCCCCCCCCCAGTTGAACTCTGAGTCGCAGAAACTGACCACAGATACCCCACCAAGGCAGTTGAAGGGCCGGTTCCGAGCCAGTGCCCGATTCTGGAAGAACTGTGTGTGCAACGTGTAATAATAATAATAATAATAATACACGACGTGAGATGGTGACAGCGGGGTACGAGAGGTCTCTCGCACAGATAAACAACATAACTAACAAAAATGAAAAAGGACTACGGGGACCAGAAAAAAGGACCCAAATTGGTCAACGATTGGAAACAATTAGCAAATCTGTTTAAATCACAAGGACCCATTTGCAGGAGAGCCGGTGCAAACGAATAACTCAAATAACTGTTTGAAATTGTAGTGGAAACCGTAAACCTATCAAAGTGTAGACGGGCGACAGTGGGCGATGTTGCCAAACTCTTAGCAGGTCTGCTTTATTTCATTTTTATGATTTTTGCATTAATCCAATGACGGCTCTTTTATTTGTCAGATGTCTAATTCACTGGATAAGTCAAAACAGGCATTGTCACTTGTTTTCCTTTTCTTTTTATTCATAAAGTTTCTCCGTTGTTTAAGGCTCTAAAAGCCAAAAGGAGAATGCTTTCAAATGCCATGAATAGTTTTTAGATATCAATAAACTACAAAGTGCAGTAAACATTTCTTTTAAAAGAAGGAAAAAAAACATAATCAAATTATCATTTGACCTTAAAAACAGCATCAGTTCTCCTCAGTACACGTGTGTACAGTTTTCCAAGTAACATGTTGTTCTGCGGATTTAGTCCGTCTCGTGTCTTCTGACTTCTGGGAGATCAGGACACATTATGTGAACATGTTTTGTTGGGTTTCCTGCTCTCTGTTGTCTTTCAAAAACAGGATGCAAAACAAAGGTGGGGGTGGCACTTTGTTCATCGGTCGACTCGGCTGAACTCAGCTGGTTGTTGATGAAAACTTTCCCCTCCGAGGAACCACAGCAAGTCGAAAGGCTGCACACACCTACGGGACTGACTCCTCGACACACGCTCTTACTGCAGGTGCAGGGACGGAAATGAGTCAAGAACCTTTACAGTGCCTCCACTCTCTCCAGTTTGGTTTCCTCTATGGTGTGTAATATTTAAGTGCTCTTATAAATACCAGCCTGTGGTATTAGTAAAAAAAACAAAAACAGAGTCTGCCTTTCAACTTCTTTCTTAGGAAAACAACTCATTTGTCATTTCGAAACATTCAAACAAAAATGTACAGTTGCAAGAATTGTTTTTCCCCATCTATGCAAGTTAGAATCATGAACAAACAATCTATTTTAACTAATCATAAAGAAATGATAGTATTGCGCTCGTCCATATTTACTCAATCATTCAAAGTTTAGATTTGAAAAAAACAAAACGTGAGGCTAACACACACACACACACACACACACACACACACACACACAGTCCATAAGAAACATCTGCAGATATCTTGCCCCCCCCCAAAAAAAAGATGTCACAGGAATTGCGATGAAGATAATTGTTGATTTTCATGTTTGACAGTTTGACAAATTCTAAAAACAGAGACTCTTTAGTTCTGTGGCTACAAGTGGGCCCCCGGCTATCGTGACTCCAATGGCGCGACGCAGAATGATCAATGAGGTAAAAAAAAAAGAGATAAGTCCAGAGGAACAGCCAAGGGAATCACTGGAGCTGGTTAACCTCTGTGTTCATTGGCCGACCACACGTGAATCACGGTGCATGGTTGCATGCGGCCTGGTGTCCATGGCAGGACACGACGCTCTACAACAAACAAAAACAAAGAAACTCCCATCAAAGTAAGGCAAAAGTTTGCCTAGGGGCATCTTGACACTTCATTATGCTGCTGGGAAAATATTTGTGGTCTGATGAAAGTAAGATTGAATAATTCGGTGTTCTGGCATAAAAGGTGCACCGCACACCAACACGGGAACATCGTTCGTCATCCAAAGGTGAAGGACTGTGGAAGGAACTTCACTGTTTGTTTCCCCAGCAGTGTATTCCATGAAAGACATGGAAGATTATATTGATTAGTGTGCTACATTGAGTTCTTCTACACTTGACTTAGATTAAGATCAGATCACATCGTCACAGAAAACAGGGTTGACATTATTTTTCCTTGTCACTGTTGAATTTAGTGGAACAGAAAAGGGAAAAAAAAAAACACCATTACGAATGGTAGTCACTACCAGAGTGATTTGTGTTTTTTCTGAGAAATATGAGATATAATCTTCTCTGGGCTCTAGGGGAGAAGATGTATGGCTTACTCACATGCGAAGAATAGAACTTATTGTAAATGTAAAGGGCAATACGATTACTCTCAGCCCCCCGGCTCTGTCAAACAATTACCAGCAACATCGTGTCTCGGACAGTCTGTTCCACTTCTTAGTTCCTGAATCACATCCCCATTCTTTACATGCATTGTTTTTCTTTTTCTTTTTCGATTCTCCCTTTAAAATAAGGGAAGAAGAACACTGACTGTTCGTGTTTTTCTTTTGAGGGTATTTTATGGACTTGGTTTTCGCCCCCCCCCCCCCCCCCTCACGTGAAAAAACAAGGAGAGCCTCTTTTAAAACCCAAATCATCTTGGATTATTGTTTGATCCGCCGAAGACGACTCATTATTTTTTGCCTTAGGCGATAAGCAGTCTTATTATCAGTCATATTGGAAGCTGAAGAAACAGAAACGTTGTCCTTGAAGTAGGACACATAAGTTAAGGTTTAACTAACCTCTTACAACAAGAGCCGAGTAACAGTTTGAAAGAGCAGGAGGGATCCAAACGTGAATAAAACATCCATGTTTACACGCAAATCTTCAATTCAAGTTTAACAAATGCAGGTTAATCAAAGAGACCATTGTCTGGATCTCACATATAACACTGTATTCCATAGGACACATCCTTCGACATAAAAACATTCAACAGGCAGTGTATACCGTCACATGACAGTGAATCATTTCCATCATCTGCAAGAGGCAGACTCAAACTGAAGAAACACAGAACTGTCATAACAGAATGACAATGAGCAACTTAAGCCCCTTTGAGCTGAACGTGTCCCTTTTTTTTCTCGATGGGACTTTTGCACTGTCGAGTTTGACCCACAGTTCAGTGGAAATGACCGCTCCACTTGCATGGGGAAAGCTTTTAAAGTTCTATCATACATCCCTCTTCTTTCTCATCAAGATTGATATGACTGTGTGCTGAGCACTGCATTGCCTCATGTCTCACTTCCACAAATCCCCACACACACACTGTACATTATCATGGCTACTGTAGTGCCCCCCCTTGGCAAAATGAAAAACTACAGATTTTCATTGTAAGAAGTAAAAAAAAAAAAAAGTAGCACCAATGCTCATATCTGTCCACAGAGGGCAACATAAGTGTCTCTATCCTTTTCCTTGGCTTTCACGACAAAAGTACCTGTTGTGATTTTTGTACACCTCCTTCCACAACCGTGCGCTTCTAGATGGAGCTGCATGGGCCTCCACTCTTTGCTTTTCACATCATTTTGGCTGCATGGATTTGGACTCGGCAATTTCAGCTGTTATGATGCTTTATTTGATTTCACTGTCGCCCATGGTTTGGGATTTGCAAACTCCTTTGCCGACAACTTCAAAGGCAACTCCCCTGTAGGTTGCGACGCACTGGCCGTCCGTGCGAAGGTCTGGCTGAATTCGCTCCCAGACCTCACTTTGGTGATCCAACTCTTCATCGGGTTCACCTGCAACAGAGAGGTCAGTTGGATGCGTTAGAAGAAATCCCTGTTCTCTACTACACTCTGACACAGGAAGGATTTATGATTTCAGGACAATTGCTCAGTGTTTGTGGTATGCAAAGCGCTTGCAGAAACTACTCTGAACTACTCTAAATTACTCTGAAACTACTCTTCCCACTAAGATTTCCTTCAAGTGGAATTAAGGGCAACAATTAAATGTGCAATGACAACAATCTTATAGGACCACCGTTTGATTTAGGACCAAAAGTGTCCCCGCAATTTCTCTCATGATCCAGAACAAACGTTTATGTGATCATGAGGGAACCGTAATCAGGTTTTTGTACCTGGGAAGCCCTGGAAAGTCACCCTGTCTCCAGGTGCCGCTCCACTTGGAGGATCAAGGATTTCCACCTTGTCTTGCGAGCTGGCACACATGACCGTAGCCTGGGACACAACTCCCCACATCTTGGCTGGCTTCAGGTTACAGAGCAGGACTGCCATGCGGTTCTGCATCTGCATAGTGGACAGAAGATTAAAATACACTTTTTACAGCCCATACGCTCTATACAAGAGAGAAGATAAACAAGTTATACACGGTTAACATTGAAAAAGGGGGTATCACTGCAACAGCAACAATGTATAAAGAAGCTGATGTGTAACATTTGTCTTTTTGACAGGAAAGGTCGCAGGAAAAGTTTTCGGCAAAGTCACACAATGTTTTGCACACATAACTTCAGCAGGCATGGGTTTCCATTTAAATTGTATATCATACGGCCAATAGTATGTGTCCAAATGCACTGTTTTTTTACATTTCCTCCAGCTCCATAGTTGAAATGAAGGGGAAATTTACTGCTACACCGAAAAATGACAATGTGTTTTCCAACTTCAGGGCAACGGGTACATGTAGGTAAAAGGCCCTTTGCTGCTTCAAGCCTGCCTGCACACAGCCCTGACCTTGATCCCATCCAAAAGTTCTGGGATGGAGTGGAACACTGACGACGAGCCAGGCCTTACCAACTAAAATAGGTGCCTGACCTCAGTGAAGCTCTTGTGGCTGGAGAAAATTGGAAAAAAACCATCCCTGCAGCCACAGGACAAACACATGGAAAACCTTTCACTGGAGCAAATGGAGGTAGGAGGGAGTCAATGTTCAACAATCACATACACATGTAGGTGTAATGTGAGTGCGTGTAAGGTGAAGCCCTAATAAAAAAAAATTGATATGATATTCAAGAAATTCTTTAATCCTACTGCACGAATTATATAATGATCAATACAATGATCTACCTGATCAACTGGTACATGATTCACCAGTTCGCTGACCACCGTCCTGGGAGCAACCTCTCCCACATCGACCTGCTCCACGTACAGACTCTCCGCCTCTGGAAGCTGCAGGGCTGTGATGATGCGTCCAACGCGCAAGTCGAGACGAGACACGTCCACCTGGGCATCCTCTTGGCCGAGGGGCGTGTGCGTCTTTCCTCCCCCTGGCATGGAAGAGAGACAAATCCTGTCATATCAGTTGGGTACACAAACACATTAGGGACATTTAACGTCACAAATCACAAAACAGCATTCAAACACGCTCTCACTGACAATGCTAACATTTGCATCTTAGCATGTTTACCATGTTCCCCATCTTACAGTACATTAGCATTTCATCAAGATAACATTAGTAAAGCTGAGGCGAAATGTAAATGCCATTTATTTTGACAGTATTTGGTCATAACCCAAACTATAGGACAAATTGATAATTTGACCCGATAATGAGGCTAGAGGAGAACACAAGATACCACAAAAGTTATTACAACTAATCCCAAGAGAAACCTGAATGTCTGTGCCAAATGTTGTGCCAACTGCTGTTGAGATGTTTCACTTGAAACCACAAACGTGAACCGGTTGATGGCCCAGGGGCGGAAGGCGGGGGATCATCAAAGTCATAGGATTAATCATCTTTGCACCATAAATGTCTGTAAAAAAACAAAAACGCAATCCTTCCGCTTTTTGGGGATATATTTCAGTCTGGACCAATATGGTGGACCCAAACACAAACCCAGCCATCTATTGCCACAACTGTCTGAAAATCTGCAGCATACAGTGCAATGACATTTAAACAATAGTGCGGTTTGTGCTGTCAGCTTTGTGTCAACAGTTTGGGGATGGCCCTTTCCTGTTTCAACATGACACAGCCTCCATGCATAAAACAAGGTCCATAAACAAATGGTCTTCTTCTCTGGAAGAACTTGACTGGTCTGCAGAGCCAAGACCCCGTCTGACACATTCGGGATGAACCGGTATACACAATGCATGCCAGGACTTATCACCCAAAATCTGTTGGACCTCAGTCAAGCTCATGTGGGAAGACTTCCAGGAGAGTGAGACTGAGTTGTCTGAGGTACGGTAGATATAAGGGAAAGCAAAGAGGGAAAGAAAAGTTTGTTTCTCTCCTAGTTTACATATTCTCTCCCTATAAAGACAATCTGTTGCTGGTGTGTATATGGCTGTTATTGCTCAAAATGATAATGTGCACAAAGTTGCTTCACACTTCTGATCAGGACAGGATGTACATTGACAGGGAGACAACATGGTATTTATGCTCTAATATCCTGAGGTAGCTGTTTAGAGAGAAAAACAAGACAGCCAGTGCGGGCCTCATGTCCAAGCCTTGTTCTCCTTAAAAATTGGCACCACTTAAGTATAATATTAATAAATAAATAAAGGCCCTGCTTTATTTGCTAATGTTGTGACATTCTCGTGTGGAGGCACACTATGTTAATATTTACCCCTTTTTACCATTATTCACATTGATCAGTGTATAAACTATCAGAAAATAGTGGAGAGAAAAAAACTAATCAATATATATATATATGTATATGTATTTTTGTTAGATTGACAGTCAAAAACAAAAAAAGGAAAACTACAAAACCAGTAAATTTGAAAACCTGGAAGCTCATGTCAACATCTGACTTTTTTCATATAATCGCCAAATTAATCTACAAACTGGTGATCTCATCTTACAGTAATGCTTTCCAGGTATCAGACCATGCAGCCATACAAAGCAACATCAACACAAAGTGTCCATGAAACAATTGATGGTTTCTCTTGATGCATATAGTGATTTTTGCAGGGTTTGAAATTTAGAATTTTGAGTTACAGCTTTAAAAAAAACCCTCGCCTGGAATGGGAGTAAATCCCTGCAGGACCCAAAATGCACAAGCTGGACTTTCACAGGAGCGCTTGCAGGGGGAGGGTGCATCAATGGACAGCACTCATGTGTTCATGTTCTACGTGGCCAAAAGTATGTGGACACCCCCCGACACCTACGTCTCGAGCGCTGAGCTTCTCATTCCCCACGCCCCCTGAACGCACCTTTAGACTCGCTGTACTTGGACGCCCGGCCGCGGAAGCCCATCTCGTGCAGCTCCCGGCGGACGGTCCTGAAGCTCACGCTGGCCCCGGAGGCGGTTTGGAACTCGTCGGTGAGCGCTTTCACCGAGGGCAGGCACGTCTCCAGCGCGACCCTCTCCAGCACTTGGCGGTGCTCCTCCTTGAGCTTGTGCGGTCGGCCGCAGCGGGGCAGCGCCGTCGTTATCCCGCCGCGTTTCCACTTGAGGATCACGGAGCTCACGGTGGACCGGGGCAGGTCCAGCATGGCGGAGATCTCCCGCACGGACTTTTTGCACAGGTGGCAGCCGATGACAGTGCCCCGCTGGAAGTCACTGAGCTCCTTACTGCGACCCATTCTCCCAGAGAGTGTCTGGAGAGAAAGGTTTTGATATCTGTCCTCCTCCTCCGCCTCTTTTCCTCTTTCTTCTTCGTTTTTTTGGCTGTTTAATGCTACTGGGCACATTACTGCCCTCTACGGGGGGGAAAAATATTACAACAATAACATTTCATCGATATTAGAATAGTGAATAACAATAATAATACCAATACAATAGATATTCAGTGGTGAAATGTAACCGAGTACATTTACTCAATACTTCAATTTCCGTTTAATTTTACTTTATCATTTTCAGTGGGAGGTGCTGTGTCATGACATTAAGCCTGAATGTTACTGATTATTTATACAGACTGTAAAAAACTTATAATTGTATCAGCCCCATCTTAACCAAATAATTAAACAAATTATCAAATTATGTTTTAATGAAATACCTTTATACCTTACTTAAATAACTTTAGTAACCTTTTTGTAACAGTGTTTTTACACTGGTATTTCCAATGTTACTCATGTAAAATATTTTTTTTATTTTTGCAACCAAAATGAACAGGTTTACAAAATTGGGAAAAACCTGATTGAAATAATTACAATTTTAAGTCAAAATCAAAGACATTCCTACACGTGGCACAAGAAAAGGACAGAGACACCTCTAATAATACATAGAATTGTTTTTATATTACAAAATAGCAATGCTGTTATTTCTGCTGAGTATAGTTTACAATATATTGGCACCAGGCCTCCCCCACCACACATACACAACATTACAGATAAAAGACCACAATATAATACATTAAGCAACAATTCACTCGTGCTATTTTCAGTACTGTAGCCCTCTTTCTTAAAAGCTCTATGTAAAAAGACTTTTTTATCGAGTCATTCAGTATAGCTACTCCCTATTCACTGGAGAGATAAAGTGCAATATAGGAAGGTTTACACAATGAGAAGAAGTGTGAAAAGAGAATATTAATAATAATAATAACAATAATTATAATTATAATAATAAGTAAAAATGTATTTTTTTAACTGTACGGGTTCATCCTGTCTTGGAGTCTTTGCCTGGAAAGAACAATGTAATATGATTCTAGTTACACAGTAGGGGAAACTTAGACAGAGTTCAATTGGTATATTCATTTTACTTAATTAATTCAAAGTAATTAGAAACTTTGTCAAGAAGCAAGTTAACACAATTCATAGTTCAGCTTCCGTTTTAAGTTTTTTCTTTCTTTCTTATTTGGTATCAATTGTACTGTGGTAACTACCATGTGATAAACTGTCCCTGCCAATAAGAACATAAAAAAAAATAGAAAACAAAATTAACAAATGAGGAGGATAAAGGTTTTAGTAATTCACAAATAATGTATGAATATAAACTCAAGTTAAAATGGAGCTTTTCTCTTAAGGACATTTCTGTTTCCCCACAATTAGCAGCAAATTACACCGTTCTTTCCAGGAAACCTGATTAGGAGACATATTAAATAAAAGCATTGTGCAATGTTGCAGATACAATTAAGGATAACAATCTTGTTTTCTGGAGTCATTACAGACATTACTCATTACCAAGAGAGATTTGTTACTAAAACACAGTAAACAGACAAAAATCGAGAGATGGCCCTGTTGCTCTGTAAAAACAAGGCCTTGATCCACCTTTAGACAAACCAGATTCATTAGGCAGTACAGCCGGATTCGAGCGATCCGACGCTGAGAATGAATGTGCTTTGCTTCGTCTCGTTGCTTGGCGACCAAACTAATGGTCAGATGCAGACAGCGTTTATTGTGCTTGTGTGCAAATGTGAGAAGAGGACAGAAGAATAACCCACAAACAAACACGCAAGACAAGGAGAGCAGCAGATATTGAGTCTGTTTTTGGTTTATCTTATGCGTTGTGCTATTTCACTATCATGTGAGCTGATGTTAACGTGCAGAGGTTTAAAGGTCCAGATTAAGCTGGCTGAGATTTAAGCATCTGTATTTTACAGAGCTGGCATAAATCACTCTCTTTCTCCAAACAGGACTATTACAAAACGACTATTACAGTACCAATGCACTGTGTATATGAAAATGTACAGTACATTCATGCATTCTGCCATAGTGTTAACACACATTTCAGTCGTGTTGAATTTGCAGGTTTGCAAGCAACTGGAATGAGGTAATTGAAAACCTGAAAATCAACTGCAGACAGAGAATGTCACGGTGGAAACACTGCGGTCAGAACAAAGGTATTTTTAACCCTTTACTTTAGGGACTAATAGTGTCTAGAATGTTGCCTATGGGCTTGATCTAAATGTATAGTCTCACAAAACACTTACAAGAATTTAAAATACCAAAGCTTTCATGAAACACAGAACCATTTGCTAGTAGATCCAATGATCCTTCAATGACTGACCCAAAGAAGTGTGTGTGTGTGTGTGTGTGCGTGCGTGCGTGCGTGCATGTGCGTGTGTGTGTTACATAACAGAATCCCAGCTGGCTCCAGGACATAATGGAAACAGTGACTGGAGGAGAAAAGGACCAGTTCAATTCCACTGGCTCCATTGATGGAGTCAGTGGGTCTGTGCTTCTTCTTTTTTTGGAGTGCAAGTCTACAGGAATGTGAGAGGATTTCTACTAAAAAACTGCAGCAGATTTTAAATGTTAATCAACAGTCAGTGTCTCAGTGTCTCAGTGTCCCAACTCGCTATTTATTGTAGAAGGAAAGGGTTTTTACGAAAGAAGAAATTAACTTTATAGTTTTACACTACCAGGAAATGATGCAGTTCACATGCTGCCAAACAACCCACTGTGGCAAGAAAACTAAATGTGTTTAGTACTTATTTTTTGTTTCCCAAGATCGTTCTGCAGTTCTTGCATCACTATTCACAATTAATGTTAATGTTTTCAGCCTCTGCAGTACTTTTGTAGAATTAATGAGAGACAGTGGATTATATTTGAATGATCTACGCACATGGTCTAAAGCACACGGCACAAGTGCATTTAGGGCTTTCTCAATACTAGAGTTTTAACAGCGGATTTTTTTTTTTTTAAAGGGCTGTGCTTAGACGCTTAGTTAATCATGGGTGTGTTTTGGGGTTTAAACAAGCAATGAATCAATCCAGGCCTTCCACTGTTCCCTTTAAAAATCTGTGTGCTTGCACCTTGGCAGATTGCTCTTACAATGGCGAATGGCCAGGTAGCTTCTCTGCAGAGGAAAGGGGTTTCACTTTGCACATGGGCAGACCATCTGTGTCTGGCACATATTGGACAGCGCGTGCGCAAACCTCTATGTTATATGCACCATTTTAATAATGTGCCCTTTAAATAACAATGAAATACTGCGCCCCTGACTTCAGACCAGGTTTTTGCAATCACTTTCCATCTAATAGAGCCCCTGACCACACCTCATTTAAGACTTATACACACCCATGGGCGTAAGTGCATTTTCCATTCAAACATGGGCACGGGATGGGGAAATAGAAACAGCATCGTTCTGAAACAAGCAAAGTTGCTATGCAGATGCACAGGGCCCATCAAGTGTTTTTTTTTAAGTCTGCATTTTGACTCATTTCACTACACTTCATTTTGTTTCTTTTTCCGTGTAAATACGCTACATACAATAACATGCTGACAGCGAAAATGGCACTCATACCGCACTTTCATGCGGTAAGCTCTTCATGCCATAAAAATTCTCAGAGCATCAAATCCTTCAAATCAAAACCTTGACCATTTCCGGGGAGAAAGTTCCCTCCCTTGTTTTCACCAATTCTATGCGCTAATTTCTTCAGTTTCATATCATGCACAGATTTATTGTCATTCGAACTCGATTGACAGCCAAGAGAATCACATGTACATGAACAACAGCAATGTTTAAAATATCACTGATAGACTTGGCACGGACTTGGCGACATGTTTATATTGGCTGGCTTGACCAGAGTAGGAAGTTTGTCTGCAGTACGTACACACTGCCAGAATTTGGTAGTGACAACCGCTGTGGCCAGCTGTGCTTAGCAACAGGAACATTACCTTCCTGACATTGTAAGACAACACGTGTGTGTTGTGGTGCCTTGTAAATCAGCAGCAGTTTCAGTAGGGCAGTGGGTGACATCACTTCAAACTGCTTGTGTCAAGCTATGATTGTCAGATGTGAGGACAGAAATGTCGACCTCGCGATTGGTCATTTCCTCTCGACTATTCAGTTGGTAAAACAGTAGTAAAAAAAAAAAAAAAAAAGAAAGTCTCGACATAACAGTAAGAGAAACAGTTACATTTAGAAATTACAGCAGAAAGTGTGCATACATGTTTCAACTTCTTAATGCCACATGGCCGCATGGACGTGAATACATAAGCTTCAAGTGTTCAGGGGATGATAAAATATTACGTCTGAAGCTGGAAAAAATGCTGGTTTCACACCAGCTATTAGGGACATTTTTAATATGAGCTCTAAATGTGCTATATGTATCTGTCACATCAGTAACACTGATACGTTGGCAGTGATCTCATACCAAGACATCAAATAATCAGCACATATTTTCTCTTATATATAATTAAAGCTGCAGTTGAGGCCTGACGGCTGCCGGCCCCACATTGTGTCCAGCAGCATGTTTTGGTTTGCCAGAGTGAGGAGAAACATATTTTGCCTTGTCAGTACTGTGAAGGCCACTGACATCTCACTTACTGTGTGTGTATTTCTGATGCTAGGTTTAAGGGTGTGATAAACGTTACGTGGACAGCAACTAGACCACCACAAGAAAACGAGCAAGCGACATGTCTGCAGACTCAGGGACAAGTCTGACAGAATGGGGTGTTTTGTGCTGCTAGGGGTTGTGTTGCTCATTTGCCCATCTTCTATGAGCTCACTTCCTCCAGGTGCAAAACACCTGGAGGAATCTCCGGGAGCCCCCCGATCACCCTGTTCTGCTCTCATCCTCCTTTTCCGGGTGATTCGTGCTGTTTTGGTTTTCTCAGCTCGGACTGGCCCAGGATTTGGCCTCGTCACATTCTTGCTCCGTGGACAGGTCTGTTTCGGACATACACACCTCCACGCCCATGATGGCAGACGTGACAGAATCACTGCTGAGTGGCGGCTGGTGCTCACCTGGGGGGGGCAGAGAGGGGAGTAGTTTATTACTTGACAGGTCAAAATGTGGGCTGCAGTAACACCAATACCTCTGAAGAGGGAGGTATTCCTTTAAGTGCCATCGTCACTTGAAGGACAGGTTTACATTCATTCCAGTCTTGATTAAGTACTCACGCCCATTTCTGCATTAAAAGAAAGTTCTTATATTGTTGTAATTGTTCCTCCTGGCCATGAAGCTATTACAACAAAGGTGACAAAATTCTGATTTGATGCAAGAATGTATTCTCTAATTAATCTGAAGCTAAGCTGTTCACCAACCAGTGAGTCTGAAAAAAACTAAACTGTAACTTGACTTGGTCAGTATGAGTAGTCACAGTGCTTGTCTGATGGACAAACAGCATCTATTTAATCTATGAATGTGTAAAAGTTGGCCGGGTTTTAAATTATTATTTTTTTTTTTCCCACAGAAATATAAAAAGTGACAGAAATATACAGATACATGAATACCTTGAATTACTATTATCAACAAGGAGTTGGAAAAGGAAATTGAGAAAAAGTAAAAATATCGCAAAAGAGTTATGCTTTGCTAAAGCCGAAAAGTCGGTGGGCCCATAAAAACTAAATGCATCAAAGTGCAAATGAAAACAGACTTAGTGGATAAAACATGAAACACATGGGGCGTGTGACCTAAACCAAACCTTCAAGAATGGATGTTTGGTATAACACTTGACAGAATCACATCATGAACTGGTTTGTTTCAAGCAAGGTTTTAAAACTGTAAACTCTAATCAGCTTTTATTAAGTGTGTGATACGTCAGAACATGTGCATGTGAGAATGGTCTTAAAATAATAATAATAAAATTACAAATTTAATTTATAGAGCAAATAGACAGATACTGTATGTACCTGTAGGTAGATAACAGGACATAACCACAGACCGCAATAAGCAAAAACTCTGGTCTAAGTATAACACACACACACACACACACACACAGACACACACACACACACACTCTGGAAAGATTGATAGCTGCGATACCATTAACGACAGCGCTCATTATTCAAGGTATAAAACGCAGCACGGTCGGCGCTCCGCCACTGCCAAGCCTCAGAGGCAGAACTCGTGACAGATTGGCTTGTTCATCTTGTGCTAACTGCCTGTCAGTGACATTGTCCCTGTGTCTCATTAGTGTTGGACATGAGACCGATCGCCTCTAATTTACATCGTAATTGTTATCGAGGAGAAATACCTACCTGTGGCGAGCCGATCTACTGCTTATTAAGCACAAAAAGTTTGACATCATGCCGTGAGTGCCTTGAAGAGGGAAACTGGAAAGTACAATGATATGCATGTATAGTCGAGCTGTGCGATATGGCCAAAACTGTTATGAATACTATATCAGTCGATATCGGTAATTGTCGTTGTAAGTGTGACATTACTATTCCTTTCAAGTTTACAGATTAAATTTTGCTCCTGAGTGAAGGTCATAGTGTTTAACTCTTCTTCATGTGCAAAGAATGATGAAACTTGGTAAACAGCTAAACATTTTATACATCTTGAAGTAGAACATAACAAAAAATAGTTTCCCCCTTTTTATCCCTGAATCAAGCAACGATAGCAACAATATAGCAGAGGTGTGACTCACCCTGGCTCTTGTCTGTGTTCTGGGAGTATGACGTACGACCATGTGCATGTACTCAGACACATATACACTGACAATAAAGTGGTAATAGCTAGCAGGTGCTTAATAGTCATTAGTTAAAGCAACAGCTGTTGGGCATTTGCACAAGGTGTTAAAATGTACAGTATAACATTAACAAATGGTATTTGCATGTCGGCTTGGTTGGGACTTTCTAAAATAGGGAACAATGTTCTTTTCCTTCTGCATCACCCAAGAGGATCTGAATCGGGAAACACAGACCAGGTGGCTGCTGGCCTGGTTCAGGCCTCAGAAGAACACTCCCTCTACCCTGCACTGAGGATAACACTGTTAGAAAACTGATTCCTTACGAATTCATTCAGGAGTCTGAATATGTGGGAAAAATTTCCAACATTGCAGTTGCAGATCTCTCCCCACAGACCAACGGTGAAAGAAGAGTTATTCAGATCCTATACTTAAGTTGAAGTACCCTCATGTAAAACATACTCTGTATTAAAAATCCAGCTTAACTAAGTAAAAAAGCATTTTCTGCAAAATGCAGTATGTATTACAGTAATAAATCATGAATACTGATGCATCAATATGTGAGAAGCATTTCAGTTTAACAGCGGCCCGAGGTGCAGCTAGTTCATGTAGAGTTAGCTAGTTTAAAATGTAGTATAACAGATATATAAAGTAGCAGGACATTATGAAGGTAAATATGTTGCAAAATGCGCTTGTAGACTGCATTGGGGACCTGCTCTGCTCTCTCACATCTCAGCTTCAAGTGCAGATCAGTTTCTCAACACGCTGACTGCAAGAAATGTTGCAAAATTCAAGGCGCAGATTCGTCACTTGTGAAGTTGCAGTGGCAGATTCGAGAGGTTGTAACGAGTGAGTTGTTGCTGTTGAAAAATAATAATCGGTTAATGTTAGATTACAAGTTTGCAGCTGCCATTATATTCATGTAAATATCTATCTACACATTTGTGAATATTTTTTTTGTGACTTCAAATTCATAACACAGGAGTGATTTTTTTCTGTGAGTGAAAATTTCAACATACAGGTTCAAATTTTGTCTCACTAAGTTCTCACATTGTTTTCTACAGGTTCACAAATCCACTCTACAAGCGCTCGCATTTCGCAACATTTTCACCTTCATAGAAATTGAGAATACTGGAAATAAAGTAATATTCAAGTACTTTGAAGTTGCTCTAAGGACAATTCATCTGTAAATAACTTGCCACCACTGTCACAGAGTGATGTCAGTGTGATGTGTCTGTACTTACTGCTGGCAAAGATGTGGCTCTCCCCCGCCTCGAGGGCCATTTCTGCATCAGGTTGGAGCTGCTGCAGGCCTATCGCTCTGCCCGTGGGATCCAGCACCACCGAGCTCTCGTTCACTGTGATTTCACTCGCCCCACTGATGGGGTTGGTGGGTTGACCGCCGACGGACATCTCGTAGTCCGGAGGAATCTCATCTGAGCAGTCTGCGTTGAGCTGGAGCATGCCAAATAAAAATCTCTTTAGAAATCTTGACATGCATTATATTGTGTCTTCATCACTTTCATGTTTTGCACTTTAAAATGTTGGATTAGTCCTAAAATGAGAAATTAGAGCATTTATATACAAGGCAAATATAACACATATGAGTTCAAATGAGCTTACTTGGATTCCTAAGGCTTTGAGGATGTTCATTTTACACATGGGACACGTCCGGTGGTCTTGTAACCATGGGTCTACACAGTGTTTATGGAAGACATGTCTGTCAAAACAAAATGGCAGAGCACAAATGACTTTTAACATGCAGTGCACAGTAGAATACATATATGTACAGTATTCTACAGGATAAACACATCAGCAGTTACAGCAGAAGTTCATTCTTTATGTTCTAAAATAATAATCCAACAGACACATGGAGACAAATCATTTAAACAGTGATTTAAAAAAAACCAAAACCTTACCTGCATGGTAATATCCTTACAACATCATTAGGCCTATAACCTTCAATGCAAACTGCACAGTTGTCAAAGTCAGAGTCGGTCTCCTAGGGCACAGAACAAAGGCACAGAATTTGAAAGTGATGTAAAATGAAAGACTGATGAATTCATAAAAATATATCTATATACCACATGACATACGTACAAAATTATTCAAATAATGCCCTCCATGTGGATAAACATATTTTTTGGTAAATTCATGAATACTTCTGAACTAAACAGGATTTGAAGTTAGTGTGAGATGAACTGTTTTCAGTGCAGAGTACAGGGTTTACCTTGTCTCCTTTCCTAATGGTGCGCACTTGAAGCTTGCTGATGGCTTTTTTGGCAGCATCTCCAAGACGTCTCTGTAAGACATGAAAAAAAACATACTTTATTACTGACAAGAGGAGTAGCCTTTCAACAGTGGACAAAAAACAGGGACTGACTGCAGGTATATCATTAGTCTTTTAATATACAATAATAATCGAACTAGTCTGTGGAAGGAATTAATTGGGCAAAAGATCGACAATGTTTTTGTTGTGTATAGATCAGCGAATAACACACCACCACTGAACCACTGATACTTAAACCAGTGACCACAAACATAAGAAATCAACTTGTCAGATCCAAGAGACAACGTTACAATGACCAGTTACTTTTAATACAACTATGACTTATACAACAAGATATCAGATAATTAGATTAATCATCCTTCTTGAATGTACTGTATTTTCTGAAAGCTGTGCCATCCAATGAGTCAGACACAATAATCCCGAAAATGTCATTTCAAGATACAGATTTCCCAGGAAGTGAAAAACTTACATTTAAGGTACTGCATGGTACACAAATGTATATAGATAAACAAAAATTATCAAATGAACTGGATAAATGTGGTAATACAGGGGATCCATAGAACCGACAGACAAGTGGCTTCAGTGACATAGTTCTATAATAGTTAGATATCACACAACTCTGTGCCTTAAAATCGGTTTCACCCTACTAGGCTGCCTTGGAAATTGATTTAAAGCAGATTTGTTCAATAAGCATGAATTACTCGTTCAACATAAATCAGTATAATTCAAAGTGAAAAAGCAAAGAATGGTTGCCGTGGCAACGGCTACTATCATAACAGGCACAGTGACGTACTGTCATCACAGACGTCAGAAGAACGTCAGAGGCTGTCATTGATAATAAGGAGATGGCAAAAGCAAGTATTTGCACAGTCGACTGCGAGGGCCAGGAGGCTGAGCTGGGTGATGGTTCACTGGTTTGCCACGTCTCGTGTACAGCCAGCTGTCAGGCTAATTCAGGCCTCTCCCTGCAGCCTAACAGGGCCCCTGCACCAGATGGAAAAGTGCACTGACCAATGTCAAGCGCGATACCCCAGCACCGCTGCACCCCCAGTGTCCCCTCTAGACAGATATACATCAGGTCATTGAGTCACACTGTGATTTAACAAAGAACACACGGTCTGGTATACCTGGTTGCGGTCCCGTGCATTTGCGTAGCGGAACCTCTGGATGTAGTAGAAGACGAGCCAAGCGAGGGAGATGATCATGAGCACGATGAAGGAGATGGAGACAAACACTACCGATGTTCTGCTCACGTACTTCTGCAGGTTGCGGGTTCCTATAGTGATGTGCAGCGTGATCACGACGTGCTGCTCCAGCAAGGCCACAATCTCATGACCTTTATTCTCTGGGATCATGATGACGACAACGTCACCCGTACCTGCACACAAGCAAACACACATTTCTTTTTGTTTGACTAAAACATCTTTCATTGTATTTAACCACAAAATAATGAATCAATGAAATATAGATATATTTATCGATATCGGCGTCAGAAGTAACAATTTCTTGTTACATTTGCACTGTACTTCGCAAAAAGTACAGAAATGCCAGGGATATGTTTGAGGACATTTAGAAACTGTGTTGACACCAGAGAGCTTTTTTTCAGATGTAAAATCTGTATTATTTTGTAAGTACAAATTTTGGGCACGTGTCCTTAAAGACCGAATTAACGCGATCCTTATCAAAATTAATCAAAAAAAACAACAACCATCGACTGATTTACTGTAAAGCTCCTGAAAACCTACTTTCTCTTCTTCTAGTGACTCGTATGTGAAGGTGAAGTCACATACTTTTGGGTTTTCAAACATTTTGTTCAAATTGTGACGACAGTTGCCGAGCTGCTTGCTCATGTTTGCAGTGTAACTATAATCAAACCACACCCACACAGTTCTAGCGGAGCAGATCAGCCGAGTTGTTAAACCTTCTTTAAAAAGTCATGAATAGCGAATGTTATAGACAAACATTACAAACCAACGTTTGAGGCTATTTTAACTGTCTATTGGTACTTCAGTATCAGTCAAGGTTCTACTTCATGACGTTTTATTAAAAATTGTCTGTGATGAGGGGATGAAACAAGGACATAAAGCCAACATAAACACGTCAACAGTTTCTAGACACAAAAAAACAAAGCTCTACTCTGTCATCCGAACAGATTCCCAGAACTGCATAAACCGCCTGAGCGCAGTTACATCATATTCCCTCTGTTGTCTGTTTATGGTTTCAT
The DNA here is from genome assembly GCF_022379125.1 of Scophthalmus maximus. Taxonomy (NCBI): domain Eukaryota; kingdom Metazoa; phylum Chordata; class Actinopteri; order Pleuronectiformes; family Scophthalmidae; genus Scophthalmus; species Scophthalmus maximus. The sequence goes on along the minus strand of NC_061522.1, from coordinate 8,041,651 downwards.
GGAGTCAGGGTGGCTCCCTGCGGTGCTTCACGCCATCTATCGCTCAGTATCTTTATTCAACCTGCCACCACCGACAGCAGCTCCTGTACAGCACGTCAGATACACAACCAAAGACACAAATCCAAAATCCTCGTGCGCTGCACAGAGCTATTTTTAAATGGGTGATTCTGTCACACAGGCATCGTCAATGACAGAGGAGATGCTTTGTGTTTTCCGGAGGAGTTAAAGACTTTGAATCCAACAGATGTGGTACGTTTTCATGCTGAGTAGTGTCATGCTCATAAATCCCGTTATGTAACAGGTATGTTGTTAAATCAAGGTCTAGTAGTCAGACCCAAATGATGTCTTTTCCATTGTTTTAATTCATGTATCTGGGAGAATCAGCACATTCACTATCTAAAAAATGAAAAATGTAAGATTTTGATTCTTTATTAAAGTCATTTAAGATGAATTTGACAGCAAATATTTTAAAGCAACAGAAGCCTCCTTTACAGTTAAACGCCTCAATTAGACACAAAAAACTGTGCACGTAAGGGAAACACGGGTTAAAAAAGCTCTTAATACCTAACATCCTCTGCAAAAACAGCCTATCCACACACACAAAAAGTAATCCAGTCGGCATTATCTCCACTGTGATGACAGAGGTTCATCCGTGTATTACAGCGGCTGCTTCCTCAAAATGGGTGTATGTACGTTAGAGACACTAAAAACAAACAATAACAGAGAAAACAAAAGCCCGTTTGAACAGCAAACAGATGGTGGTACACCGCTGAACACACAACGTCTATTAGTCTTCGGCAAACATGGCTCTCACATGTCATCCTTTAAGTTTTGGCCTTAGTCCTTCTCGCTGACAAAAACAATTATATAAGACAAGCATTTGGTTGGAAGACAGTTTCACCGTTATTCTAAAGTGAATGTGGTTGGAAAAAGATATTAGTGCTCGACCCCTGCAAAATAAGTTCATTGTCAGGTCTCATGAATGCATGACAACCATGGAAACCTCTTCTTACGGTTCTTTTTATTTGTTTATAACCTCAGATACACACAGTTCTGACATGCTGGTTTATGGTTTTATAAGTCCCTTTGTAGAGGGGATAATTAAAGCTGCACAAGTGAATATTTTCATATCAACAGTGCTCGTAGAGACAAACTCACTTAATCGTCAGCGGACTCTGTTGTTGCTCTCAGGTGTTTTTGTCAAAAAGGCAAAAAAAGATCAAGAGGGAAACTGTGGCATAAGAATTTAGACTTAAAAAGAAATTGGCCATGTATGGGCGGCCTCAGCTTCACAGCCAACAGAAATAACGGAGGGCATAATCAGCCATGCACGGTTTCTCTAAGCCTTGACTCTTATCTCCTTCTGTTCACTGTGACGCAGCCAGAGCAGACAAAAATAGCTGCTTCTAAAACAGGAGGGCAACGTCTAAGACTGAGGCTGATCTTAGGGAGAGATCCGTGTCTTCGTGGCCACTTGGCCAAAATGTGGGAGCAAGGAGGAATAAATAACACATTTTTCAGTCAACATCTCGTTCGGTGGGGGGGGGGGGGGGGGGGGGGGGGGGTCATTAGATAATTAGATAAGCATTCAACCTTTAGACAACCTCAGGCTACCCGTTTCCTCGTTACCTGTCTTTATGCTGAGCTAAGCAGCTAATTGGCTGCTGCACTGATATGAGAAAGACATCTGACTTCTGATGTAACCCTCATCACAACTCATCTAGGGGATTAAATCTGATTGGGTGTTAGAGTTTCATTCCAGTTCACTGGACTTTGAACATGAGTTTCACAGCTTCGCGGAGGTCAACAGGTTGGTTCGGGATAAACTTACACCATCTGAATCGGGAACCCAATATGTTTGACCTGGCTTCACGGTAACACGGATTTGACATCGATCAGCCTCGGGAAGGACGGACTCAAAATCTGGCTTCTGGTCAGGAAAGTGCTCCCTCACATTTGATCAACACACTGAGACTTGTTTCTCTGTCACTGTGTGTCTCTGTGTTACATTCCCCCTCCATACTATCTTTGTCATCACACCTCTCCTGACTGCCCTTTCTGGCTCTTTAAATAACTAAATTTATACGTTCAGTCACGACCTGAAGCAAGGAACGTCTTTCACATAGCCTGGTTGCTTTTATCTTTCACTGCAGGTATAGCAAATGTGCACCAGGGATCTGCACTGGGGCCTTTCTATGAGCAGGATCATTGTTCAAATAGCCTCCTGGAGATCCCATCAACAGACAAAGTGGAAAACCAATCTCAATTAAAATGACTAATACATTCATTGAAAAATATTAAATTCTACATAACAGACCTGCACAAAAAAAATGCTTAAGAAAAGCACAGGCGCATTAGCAGCAAATTTCACCTAAACTTTATTTTAATGATGATATTTCTTAGCCACAAGAAGGAGGTGCAACAAGCAGAGAACACGACAACCCTTGTCATGTACATCACTGAGACGACAGAGAACTAAATTAAAAAAATTGTGAGTGTCAGATTAGTCACTTAAAATGAAGAGGCTTTGCGTAGCAGGTGACGGTGACACACGGACACCGTCAGTCAAATATCAAGTCGTCAGGTGTTGTACACTTCACGTTTGAACATCTATTTTCTCCTTTTGTCAGACAGATGCATTGTGCTGTTGCCTGGCACAGGTGTGTTAGTCAGGTCAGCCACGACTCTATGAAAACTAGCAGCAGACTGAGAGCTCATTTCCCAATGGAAATATAAGTCAAGTGGAAAAAAATTTGGCTGCTTAGCTACGAGGCCTAAATGTCAATGTTTATTCTCACAAATAATGCATCTATTCCGTTCGCTTAAGTGTGCTTGGTGCGCTTAAGATAGAAATAAGGGCTGAAAACCAAACTCTAAAACTAAGAAATAATATTTTAACTGTTTAGCAGGCTTGAATAGGTTATTACAGCTGTAAGAGAGCTACAGAGCTGTTGCTGCACTAGATGAAACTAAGTGTTTAGCCATGACGGCCTGCCCTGTCGGTGACAACAATGTATTAAATGGCGAATGGACTGCACTGAGTACAGTGCTTCCTACTTTAACAGAGAGGTACTTCACAATTTGCCTCTCATTAACCCATCCACACGTACACAATCAGAAAACAGACGGTGGCGGAGCTGCCGTGCGAGGCACTGGTAACATAAAAAAAAGAAAGACGGCCTCACAAAACAACACAGTCGTTCAATCTCCTGTGTCAGTGATCCCAGCAGTGAAATACTGATTATCTATGAGCTCCGGGCTCAACACACTAATAGATAAACTCCCCACAAAGATCAATAAGGCATCACAGCCTTCATAAAAACACTTTGAGCATCTGGCAGCAGAGTTGTGGATGTGTACATCACACATCTCTTACCTCCTCCTCAGTTTATTTGAAGAACAACCTCCCCTGTGACTTTTGTTATCTCTGTGAATCAGATGTCTTGATTCAACCATGGTTTTATATTAGTGTTCGACCGATTTATCGGCCGGCCGATGGTATCGGCCGATGTTTGCGTTTTTTAAGTGTATCGGCATTGGCCGATGCGCGGCTGCTACGTTCGCCGATAGTTTTTTGGGATTTTTTGGATTTTTTTTGTCTCCGCAGGCTTTGCGCAGGGGATCCCGTTGGCGGGCGGACGAGTCCCGGTGCGGTGGGAACTCCCGAGATGCTCCAGAGCGACGTGAGCCCCGTCTCCCTCTACCCAGGGAGGCGAGCCACGGCCTTGGCCATAACCCCACTTTGACTAAGACCTCAGATCAGACGAGACAACCCGCTGAATTTAATTCTATTTAACTATTAAATTGAGGGAGCAAAAGTAGTATCGGCTCCAAATATCGGCTCAAGAAAATCGGGCAGTCCGTATCGGTCATCGGCTAAGGCTGATGAAAAAAAAAACGGTCGATGCCTAGTAATATATAGTTGTCACGAACAGGTAGCAAGCAAATTAAGTCGGCTGCCTAATGCTATTTGAACAGTCAAGTGTTCAATTGACTATGCATCAGCCTGCTCTGTTCCCAGCAAACAAGGGAAGATGTGACTCTTTACTGAAGAACATGAAGTTGTGTTTTTCAGGCCATGAATTATCTCAAGATGTTTGTTGGGAATGTTGTTCACACAGTGTTAATTCACTCATTTCAGTTATTCAAAAGTTGTTGTTGCTGTTGTAGTTGTTGCTCTTCAGCTTTGTCTTGAGGGGTCATTTACTGTGCTTACCTGCAAATGTTCACATTGTATGTGTGGAAAACAATCTAATGCCTATAATTCAAAAAAATCAGGACAAGTAGTAACAGATTTTCATGTAGGCAAAAATTATTTTGACATTTGATATCATAAAAAAGTAAGACATCCAGAATTGCAGTGTTTTGACGTGAGCACCGGGAATTAGGTCAAACTTCATCCAGCTACATTATTACACAGCCTACAAAGGTTTCCACTACAATCACACTTCAACAAAGATCTATAACCGACTCTTAAGGCAAATTCAGCAAATCTGTGCATTGGATCATGGATATATGATATGAGTGGTTCTGCTTGTGCTGCCAGCCATTGCTTGTTTTCTTCTTTACCAATTGATCGTTCGCATGATTGCACAGATGCAGAGGATGTGTGGGGGCTTCAGCAGGGGGAATGAAAACACTCATCTAGGCCTGAGGTGTCCAACACTCAACCAACAGTCGATTGGGGGACATTTGCACTCTAAGGCCTCCTGAGACACACATGACCTGACACCTGTGGTGGTGGGATGAATGCTCTGCTTGCAGGAATGAACATGCAGCCAGTGGACTATTTTTGAGAGGTGTCAGGACAGGGAAGGAAAGCAAATACTGGAGGAAGACAAAAGTTGACATGTTGTCTCTTCTCTTACCTGGATGGGGCATCGTTATGGTTTCGTTGGGACTGCTGTTGCCCACGTTGTGGATGACAACTGCAGAGGCGTTGAGGTTGGCAACGTTACGGATCTTCTCCCTGTACGTACAGTTGCCCGCGGCCACCAGCGCCACCCAGGCGGCGTGGTGAGGCGCGGGGGGGAACCGGACGTTGGGGTCGCACGCCTGCCTGTCCTGCGGGAGCGAGGGCAGCAGAACCAGCCCCTTGGCTTCCCTCTTGGGCGAGTGCTCGCCGTAGCGACCGCACTCGGTTTTCTCCGTCCGCACCTCCGACGTGACGGGGTCCAAGTAGGTGATGTTGACGAAGGCGGTGTACCACTCCTCCTTCTCCGCCACCGTGAAGTCCAGACACAGCAGGTGGACGAAGCAGAAGGACAGCAGCCACGTCGAGAGAGCCAGACTGCGGCACGCGCGGACGAGAGACGGGGCCATCGTGCGGGGCTGGCCGGGGACGGTCGGGCGGCGAGCACCGGGCGTCCTCCTCTTCCTCGCTGGGGGAGCTCACAGCACGTCCCTCTCGCAAAAGCAGCCACAGATTGCAAAACGCATCAACCCGGCCGGAAAGCCAGGGTCCTGCAGCAGCCCCACACCGACCAGCCGCCCGGGGGGACTGTACGCGCGCGCGCTGCGTGCACGAGTCCACTACACAGCAGCACCTGCAGGAGCAGACGACGCCGTGTGTGTTGTGTTGTTCAGCGTCAGCTGTTTCCCTCCTCGCTCGCGATTGGCTGCTCGCTCATCAACACGTGACGTGGGCGTGGACAGCGAGGGCCTATGACGCCTCGTGGCACGTGGAGGAACTAAAACGGGCAAGAGGGCACCTAAAACCACTGCCACTGAAATGCAGTGATAATGATCATAAATTAGAGCATTTGGGTGGGTGTCATAAAACTGACTACATTAAGGGTCAAAGGAGAAGAATTTTTTTTTTTTAAGGGTTTAATTCATTTACCATTTATTATGGTTGACCTATTAAATTGTTCTTGTATTTTAAATGTTCATTAACACAAGCGTTAACAATCAGTAATAAAATTGTATGTAAATTTGCCATTTAATAAATGTGGTTAATTCTGTCTTTACATCTAATATATATTTTTAATGTGTTTACCGTACTGTACATATTTTGCACCAGTTTTAGTGAACTGACACATTCCATGAAATTGGAAAACATGAAGAGGCAGCAGGAAACCTGAAACCAGTTCATACAGGTTCATTAGCCTGCACCTGAAACAGGGAGTTGTTTTCTGATCTTTAAAACCAGGAAGCTGTCCACCTCACCTGCATGGTTATTGTTGTTCGTATTTCTTTTCTCTGTTTTTGCATTTCTTTTGATGGAAGAAAAGTATGACCTGCATTTATTTTTGGTAAATTTATTATATTGTTAAGCTCAGGTTGAAAGGGAAAAACAAAACATTCTCAGCAATTCTCGGGCATCTCTTTACTGTACACAACCTTCTCATGTTGAACGTTTTCACAAGGAATCTTTGAATCGACAGGTTAAGTGTCCAGATTCAGTAGAGTTTGGTTTCATGCCAGGTTATTTCTATTTATCTGCCTGGTCTAGTCATGACTTAAAAACGTTTATAACTGCCAGACGGAGAGTTACATTTCTTTTTTAGCACCGTTACTGATTTCAAAACGGAGCAGAACACGTATTAAACATAATACATTAAACACACCAATGACACAGCCTTCGGAGAACACCGACATCTGAAATGTGAACAGCTTCCAACGCGGAACTCAGATGTAGGAACGAATGGTTGGTCGTGTGTGTGTTTCCGTCCGTTCAGATTTCCTGGTCGGACCCGGTGGATGTCACGGTGCTCATCTCTTCGGTAAGAGAGAGAAAAAAAACATGGATGTTTAAATCGGAATCGTACATTTCTTGTGACGCGTTTGTTTATCACTCAGAAACATTAATACAAATGCTGGACGGACTAAATATAAAGCGGTTCCAGCCGCAGTCCGTTTACTGTGGTGTCCGTGTGACTCGTGCACGACACTTTCTCCGAAAGCTCACACGCAGCGGAAGCCTCGTCAGGAAGCGAGTGTAGTCGTCAACGGCAGAAATCAGGAATAAATAACACGTAAAGTCTCTCGGGGGTCGCCCTCGCTTAGCTCGGCTGCTCGCACATTAGCGCGCGACGTTGTCAAACACCTCAGCAGGTTGTGCTCCGCGTTTACAGGTAACCGGAAGTGAGAAAAAGAAAACCCAAACCCCGCCGCGAGCTCAGTGAACACCAGCGAGCAGAGATGCCGAAGAAGAAGACGGGTGCTCGGAAAAAGGCCGAGAGTCGTAAGGAGCGAGAGAAACAGACCCGGGCCAACCGGGATCACGTCGATGTGGCCAAACACCCCTGCAACTTCAACATGGCGAGTAGTCGACAGACACCGTCACTACAAAGACGTGCACGAGTTGATTCTTTACTCATTTCATTTTGATCTGTTTTTGCAGGATTGTGACAAATGTCAGAGGTAAGTGACCATCACACCTCATTCCGATACAAGAAGAAGCAGACTGTGACTGGGTCAACGAGTTAACACACTTTCTTTTTTGTTGTTTTTTTGGGGTAGAAAACAGAAGAACCGAGCTTTCTGCTACTTCTGTAACTCGGTGCAGAAGCTGCCTGTCTGCGCACAGTGTGGTGAGCAACTGTTTGGATTGTGTCTGTGTTGATACAGTAGATGTTCTGTCTCCTACCACCGTTGTGAGTTCTCTGACAAAACCAACAGTGTAATAATCTGTCTCGTATCTTTCTGACGCCTGTGGCACTCGGCTTCGAGTCCATTCATTCCTCCTGAAGACGTAAACCTTTACATATCGGGTCTAAGATATATTCATTAATAAAAAACAGTTTCAAATCAGACTCCCTGATTTGGCGTTAATAGTTTTTGAGCAACAATGCTTTGTTAGACCCCTCCTGCCTTTCAATATCATGCCTCCTGCAGCCGTGTCGTTGTCGTCGTTGTTTTTTTAGCTGTTGTTGTTGTTGTGGTTGTTGCTGTTGTTGTTGTTGGACACCTGAAATTTCCAACGTTTGTGTTGTTAGGCAAAACCAAGTGCATGAAGTCGTCAGACTGTGTCGTCAAACATCCTGGGATTCACAGCACTGGGATGGCCATGGTGGTAAGATATCAACGTTTATAAACTAATTCGGTATAAGAACGTTTCTTTGTGCCGGGACCAGTCTGCACTTGTCAGCCCCAATGGGAATACTTGGTTATTGCAGCAATGTAATAGAAGGTTTGTTGATTATGTTTTATTTTAGTTCATGGTTTTGGTCGCAAATGTGGATTTATTCATTAAGCATGTTTTTATTGTGTCATACCTGTGTTACGGCAAACTTTGAAATCAAAAGAAACATTTATTTTGGGAGATGATAGAAGTGATCTTGACCTACAGTCCTACAGTATCATACAGATGTCGTAGTGGTGGTGTTGTATAAAATGAGCAGACATTACACAAATTAGACACCGACTAAAATGTGTCCCAACAGCACAAGACACTATAATGTGGATTAAGTTCATCAGTCGACTGAAATGGATTATTATCGCTCTATGCCACTGTTACACAAATATTGCAGTGTTGTGCGAGTACAATTGGGACCGTACAATTATGGCCACGATTATAATAATGCTTAAAATGAAAGCCAGAATAAAGATGTTAAACATGTTAAAGCTGTATGACCAATTACAGCGCAATGACCAATTATCAGTGTCTGATATGTGTATTGCTTTCATAATTCAGCATAGATTTAAAAGCGTTTTTTCCACCAAGTTTTGGTTGAATTCCGCAAACTGAGACATGTATTTTTCTACATCTGAACACGACCACAAGGGGGCAGTGTGTGACTTCTGTGAAGCCTGGGTGTGCCATGGGAGGAAATGTCTGAGCACTCACGCCTGTGCATGTCCCCTAACGGATGCAGACTGCATTGAGTGTGAGCGTAGTGTCTGGGATCATGGTAAGACCCTCCACGCCCCCATCTCTCATCCCCCCGTCCTTCCAGTTTGATTGAAATTCACTCTGTCACATCACTGTCACACTAAAAAATCACCACTGGCTGTTTTAACTTTCTGAACAGGAGGGCGAATTTTCCGCTGCTCTTTCTGCCAAAACTTCTTGTGTGAGGATGATCAGTTTGAGCACCAGGCAAGCTGCCAAATCCTCCAGGCAGAAACATACAAGTGTGAGTCATTGAGATTTCCTTTCAAGCTGTCATTCATTGGCCTTTTGTGGTTGAAGTGTCTGTATCCAAGAGAATCATGTGGATAATGTGTATTCTTGATTGTTTACAGTTATTTTTTTCTCACGTTCTACTTCAGGTGTGTCCTGTAACAGACTGGGACAACACTCCTGCCTGCGCTGTAAGGTGAGGGGAATATACGCCTAGCTCAAACGTTTGGCACTAAATCCTACTATCATGAATCTTATAATGTTTATTGCATTGGTATAGAGGTGTTTCTGTTATTTGGCCCGACCCACATTGATATAAATGGCACGGACAAAATAGTCAAATAACCTGTGCATATAAAGCAATACAATTCAACAGCACCGCAAACTGCAGCCTTTTAAAGTGACCATAGAGTTGAATCAGTACCTCTCTCAACAGTGGATTTACTGCAGGACTTTCGTATTAGACTGCATTTATTTTTACTCACACACTCCAATCAAGCCCCACCTTTTTTCCACCTTTACTGTTTTACATTTGCAACGTTCTTTCTGAACTGTTAGAATAAAAGTCATACACATTAAAGTGAACATATTTTGGTATTTACAGTTTCATAATTCTAATTTGAGGGTCTGCTAGAATAGTTTTACATGCTGTAATGTTCAAGATACACATTATTTGTCGAATACCGTACATCATTGTATCACCTCTTTACACCCTCTCTCTGAAATGCTCCATTTTAGCTCATGGACCAACCCCCCAAAAAAGGCTCAGTCTGCTCTGATTTGTCAGCTGGCTCACTCTTTCATGTTTGCTCAATTCTCAATTGCTACTCCCTAAAATGTCTAGTGCAACAAAGCGAAAGATGAAATAAAGAAAATCCACAAGACATCCATTATACACAGACAATTCAATTTTTCAAATCACGCTACTTTATATTGACCACATTGTCCAAATTTCCTGAAAAACGATAAAAGAAATCCCTCAGTAACATATGTTAAGTGTTTAGACCCTTAATGCTGAACTCTACACTGCACCCCCTGTCAGCAGTCACGCCTTTGAGTCTTTTTGAGCAAGTCTCCACAGGCTCTGTACACCTGGACTTGGGGAGTTTAACCCATTCACACTGGCCTCACGCTGCATCAAATTCAAAGAAGAGCTGTCTTCAGGTTTCTCCACAGATCGGGTAAAGTCTGGGCTCTTGACTGGGGGCAGTCCAGCATTCTCTTTGCTGTATGCTTCAGAGTCTCAGTTTGTGTGCACTCAGGTTTTCTTCAAGGATCTCTGTGTTTGGCTGCATTTCATCCTTCCCTCAATTCTTCTTTTTTTGTGTGTGCATTTTTGCCTTACTGAAAGGGGGGGTGTAGAGACACGATTGTGTTTCCTCATTCCTCCCTCAGTTCTAACAAGACTCCCTGTCTGCCAACACCACCATGCTTCACTGCAGGGATAATAATAATCATAATAATACATTTCATTTATAGAGCACTTTTCATTGCTAAAAGCAATCTCAAAGGGATGATATTAGCGAGGTGATGAGCAGTGCCCTAAAGTTCTAACAAGTTCTTCTTGTCTCGTCAGACAAGACGAGTCCTTCAGTCCTTCAGTCCTTCAAATGCCATTTGAGAAAACTTGTCAGAGTGCCTTTTAGTCACAGCGGCTTCTGTCTAGCCCAGGGGTGTCAAACTCATTTTAGTTCATGGGCCACATACAGCCCAATTGGATCTCAAGTGGGCCGGACCAGTAAAACCATTGCATAATAACCTATAAATAACAACTCCTACAAATTTTTCCATTTCTTTTAGTGTAAAGTACAAGTACATTCTGAAAACATTCTCAATTAATGAACCATCCATTTACAAGATGGTGAACAGCCTGAGATGTCTTCAGAAAAATAAGTCCAATTTCATCAATATGTCTCAGTTTTTTCACATTCAATCAGTCTACTGTCCTTGCATGTGCATTACAATTTACAGTTCACAGTGGATCTACAAAGGCACAAAACGTTACTTTAGTCACATGTATTTTGGAACTGAACAACAATATAGTATTTCACTTCTTTATGATTAGAACAACTTGCTGAGATCTAGAAATTCTTTTAATTTTCCATAAACACATTACATTTCTACTCGTGTAATAATGCTGGCATCACCACACCAACTAAAGTGGAAGCTTTAGTTGGTGATGCCGGGGCGGACGCTGTGCCGGCGCGGACGCTGATTAATGATATTTCTGCAATTTTCATACTTTGCAAAGTCATCCAGTGGGCCGGATTGGACCCTTTGGCGGGCCAGTTTTTAAGTTTGACACCCCTGGTTCTAGCCAGTCTACCATACAGTCCTGACTGAATGACTACTGCATCTCATCATCCTTCAAGTAGATTCTCCTGTCTCTGCAGAGGATCTCTGAAGCTCTGTTAGAGTCACCGTGGTCATTTATTTCACAATTACTGAGGGCCATGTGCTCAATCAAAGCTTTAGAAATAGTTTTATAACTTTGCACTGATCTATTCCTCCCACGATTTTATTGTGGTGGTCTACAGAGTGCCTGTACATTCACAGGTTTGCCTCTTCATAAATCACATTGACTCATTTCAGTTTGTCACAGGTAGACGGACTCCAGTCAGTTCCAGACACATCTCACCAAAATAAAAGCATGAATGCACCTGACCACAATGTGGAGCACCAGATCAATATTTTTATGAATAAGAGATTTCAGCTTTTGATTCTGAATACATTTACAAACATCTTTTCAATATAACTCAAATCCTCAACCGAAGGGGTCTGATTCATTTCTGAAGTTCAACATTTTCCATATGATGATTTTTAACGTCCGTTCAACTCTGTCCTCTCAGGCATGCTACTGTGACGACCACGCCAAGAGTAAGGTCTTCAAACAGGAGAAGGGCAAAGCTCCACCGTGTCCCAAGTGCGGCCACGAGACGCAGGAGACCAAAGACCTCAGCATGTCCAGTGAGTCCCACACAAACCTTGACGAGGCTGACAGTTGTTATTTGTTTCCAGTAAATGCCGTTGGGAGGATGTTGACTCAGCCTCAACTTCCATGCTGAATCATGATTTTAAAAAACGAAAGCGAGAGCGAGAAATGAATATTGAGAAATACATTCATTTCCCATAAATATTTAAAGCATTTTCCTTAGAAAGTTTTTTGTCTTTTCTAATACAATATATGTAATTCTTTTTTTGCTATTGTTGTATACTAAGTAGCGATGATGTGAAGATGTATTGAAGAGAAGTCCGCCGACACCGTCTTGATTGTATATAAAGGTTTATTACAAAAAGACCAGCATCGATTCAAGCTCTGCAGAGCTTGGAGAGTGTCCGGCCAAAATGACAACCCTCCCGACTCTTCTTGGGGGTAATATTTATAGGTCCATTGTTTACTTGTGTAAGAACCTCTGGTTAGAATCAAGTTATGCTATGTTAGACATGGAACTTAAAGGGGTCAAAAGGTGAGGTGAGGGGTCATCAGGAGACCCTTATCTTGGCATTTCAAAGAAAGAGATGTAAACACATATTCCCCTCTCATTCCATATATGGACAAAAATACACTACACTATTTATGACCAAAAGAGATGTATCTGACCTAGTGTCACTTGTTTTTTTTACTTATTTACTCGTGTATGATTACTTCAGTTACAACATTGAAGCACTGCAGTATAATCCAAGTGTAATGTGATGGAACCGCTTGAGCTTGAAGGTTCATCCTTGATCATGGAATTAGTAGTTTGCCAGTAATTAATCGACAGACCCTGTTGGCCACAGCATAACACAGGTATTCTATCTAATGTTATCTTCATGTGAGAGTGAGACAAGGAGATAAAGTCAGTCTCCCACAGGGCTTTAGAGATATTAACTTTTTAATTATGTGATTAAGTACTTACAATGGCTGATTTAAGATTACAGTCAAAATTATGGTTTGATTAATTCTTAAAAGAGAGATGAGATGCTTCCCAGCACCTTCACATGTTGAAAGTACCAATAATTACATCGTCCACATCCGTCATTTTGTTGTAGCGTTCATTTCATTATTTTCTGTGTAAGTCGCTCTCTAACCAGTTTGAAAGCATTAACAGCCGTTATTACAAATTATCAGTAATCTTTGAGGAAAGCTTTTGAATTACCAAATAAAATACCTTTAAAAACAAAAAACAGGTCATTTAACAGCACTAGTCACTGTTCTGAAGGTAATTACAGAATCTTCATAGGATTCCCAAATCCCCATTGTTGGACAAATAAAGGATTTTTAGCTATTTATAGACTGTTCAAATCATCTTAATAATAATAATTAAAAAAATTAATATAAAATATATATATAAAATCAATAATGTTGTTAAATAACATTTAAGGAGTTTCAAAGATCACAGTTAATTTGTTTTATTTCTTTTTAGGAAAACAGAATTAGCGATTGTTTTGGTGACACAAGCTGGAAGTATCCTAAAAGCTACTTTTGTGCACAATGAAATAAATATAATCCAATAAAGGATCTGAAATAACTGAAATACATGAACCAGATTTTCCAAAAAGAAACAGAATATCTCTCAGCAGATGTAAGTAAATGACTCCATGCCTGTTCTTCTGCAGCTCGGACGTTGAAGTTTGGCCGCCAGGCTGGAGCCGATGACTACGACGATGACGATGGTGCGTCAGGGTACGACGCCTACTGGAAGAACTTAGCGTCCGGAGGTGGAGACCGACAGGACGACTATGACGAAGATGACGACGATGAGGAAGATGAGGAGGAGGACGAAGAGGAGGAGGAGGAAGATGAAGAAGAGGAGGAAGAGGGCGAAGAGGAAGCGGCTACTGATTCCCTGGCTGCTCTCAAGTTGGACGGGACTGCTGCCTGAACTGAGACACAGACTGGAGAGCCTGTCCCATAGATCCGAGTGATCTTCAGTGGATGTTCACCATGGTTACGGTTGCAGAATTATGGCGAATCTGTGTAAAATTGAGTTGGTATGACGAAGGTTGGGTATCGAAACAATATTACATTTCTGTACAGATACCTAATCCGTTAACTCACTCAATATTCTGTTAACGTTGTCCAACTAAATCAACACAAACTGCTGTACAGGAAGTAGGAGAATATAAAGACAAATTATAATGATATAAGGCAAAAATTTCACTGATTTATTAAAACAAACTCACACTCTGAAAAAAATTGAGGTTTCTTTACCCAGTTCTAGAGACGACGTGTATTCTCCTCTTGCCAATGTCGTGGCTGGACCAGAGCTTCCGGAGGCCCCCGGGGGCCAAAATTATGATCCGACAAATCCAATTTCAAATGAGAATATGCACTCTGCAAATGTTTTACACACATTTCGAGCAGCTGCTGCCCTCTGCTTCGATGTTGTCTTTTGTGGTAACACAAAACGTAAGTGTTTAATAATTTGACCATCCAGCTTTCTGAAACCTGAAAAGCAGGACACTCTTGATTTTGCGTTCCAGAAAGCGAGTTCAAAACAAAACAAAAACAGGAATCAGAAGAAATTCATGCCGGGCAACAGCAACACTGGAAGTGAGCGGGATGACGACCTGAGCGCGGCTCCTGTCCGCCGCGGCCCTGACGCGCACGCCGGGACGTCGAGTGACGAGTGGAAGGAGGCGGGAACGTCCGCGCCGCTCCGCCGAGGTGCTGGGCGGGACCGACGGCAGAGCCACGGTCCGGAGCGCGCGCACACTCGACCCATGTGCTGGTCACAGCGGACCCGACCCGGGGCGACACGGAGGAGCTGCCTTACCGACGCGGGGGAAATGCAACGATGTGATCTTGGCCTGGGGCTCCGTCGGGTTGGGGGGCGACCGCTGCGCAGATGATGGACTCCATGTGGCCCCCCCCGGTGGTCTGCGTCCAGCTGTCATGGCCCGGGGACCAGCGAGCGGTGAGTCGGTTCAAACGGCACCGAAACGCACTTTTGTTTAAACCAAACAAATCGGTCTCCGGTGTAGTTTCACTTTCGATTGAGACAGATCACTTTTTTTTTTTTTTATGTTTTTAGCTCCTCCTCCAGTTGGAGGGTGTGAACGACGTCAATAACATCCGCCGTCGTATAGTGAAAGTGGAGTCGGATTCTCTGAGCAGCGCAGTCCACTTTCCCTAAGTCCTATCAGTTCTCCTTCACTCCTTTCCTTGACCTCATGACGGTTTCCACTGAGGTCAAGGAAGAGTAGATAGTAGGTCAAGGACAATTGGCTTCTCTCACAATCCGGTGAGAGAAGCCAAAGTGCCTGAAACCTGCCTTCTCTTGAATGACCAGCAGAGGGCGACTCCATCGGTTGCAACGAGAAGTCCGTTTTCTGGAAGTCGATGAGAAAATGACTCTTCTTCTCACTTGATTGATGGAAAAGTTTATGGTCTCAATCGCTAGTCTCAAGTCTTCTTCGACACAGTTGTTCATGATGTTCATTTTAAATTGTGCTGCAAAGCACAGTAGTCATTGGGTCATGGACAGGGGCGGACCCTGACTCAGGGGGGCGGAGCACTCTCAGGGGGCCCTGGTGATAATGTCCTTTTAAAAATCACAACTGTGAAATAGCTTATTTATATTAAACTATGCAATCCATTAACAGAACTGGTCACTTATTGAGCCAATAACAGACAGGGAACCCACTTTGTAAAAAAGGTCAGCGGCAGACGACGTGCCCAAAACAACTTGGCGGAACTCAAACTCAGACGGTCCCGTCTCCGATTCAGGACACAAAGCAGGAGCCTCTCCCCCCATTGGTATCTAAAGTACACAGAAATTGTGACGGTATGAGTACAAGGACTGGAAAAACATTAAATCTTATGAGATTTTATGAACAATACGAAGAGAAAATAAGTCTTGAAAAGAATTGTTGATAAATCCGTCACCTCTAATTGAAGGATTCGTTTTTTCCGTGTGTTTTTATGATCTCAAATAACAGAATAGACTGTTTGTGTTTTCAATGAATGGATGTATTGGTCTTCATAATACACAGCAAGAAAAAAAGAAGCATGATAGATCGGGTAGCCTTTTATGTTAAATTTTTTCGGAGGATGTCCGCCATGCATGTACGAAGAAGAATGAAATATGTTTATTGAGGCTCACTGACCCTAACCCCTAACCCTACAAACAAACAAACAGACAAACACACGGGTGAAAACATAACTTCCTTGGCGGATGAAAAATATTTTTTTTCCACTCACCTCATTTGTAACTTTGGGTCTTGAGTGTGTCTGTTCAAGATTGAAATCATAATTGAACTAGAAAAAAAAGACATGTATGATACAATTCGGTACATTTGACGCTGTGAAGCTGCACTTTTGCAGTTTAGTCTCATTCAAGCTTTAAAATATAACCAGCAGAATGACATACTAACATCTCCTTGTATTATTTCTAGAAAAGCGTCCAGTTCCAGCTCCACAACACTCAGGTGTGGCTTTGTTTCTTACTTCTCAGGTAGGCATACAGTGTCAATACTGGATACTATACCTAAAAATGACAGAGGCAATTTTTATATATTGTCTTATATTCTGCCTGTTGTCCTGTGAGAAAATGTTGGGGGCATTAAAAAAAAACAGAACATCAGATTAGAAGGGACACGAAGCATGAGACAGATGTCACCATTATCAGAACGAATACGTTTGGTAATCACTGTCTCTTTACTCTCTTAAAGCTTCTTGAGTATTTCAACCGTCGCTGTTTCTGTAGCTGATACAGCAGATTTACAGTTTTGCTTGGGGATGCTCAAACACACCATTCAGGTGAGAGAAGGTATCAAATACAATTATATATTTATTTTTTGTAAATAAAAATGTTGCTCATGTTTAAACCTTTTTTTTTTTTACCACTTATGATGAAAGCAATTGTTTATAATGTAGAAACCACCCTTTTACACATATAGTGGATATAGCTTATTGTATTTTTTGGTTATAACCCTAATTAATAAAACTTTTCAAATTTGTTGTTTTACTTTCAGAAATCGGACGCCATGCTGTATGCTCCGTCCATTGACGACATTGAAGTGAGTTGTAAAAACATTTCAGGTTTAACTTCGGCTGACAGAAAACAAAAGAAGCGGATGAAACCCTCAGAGGTCACGACCTTTTATTGAGCATATTTGAACAACTTAGTCCATCAAGTGTTCAAACTGAATTTGGAAACCTTAAACTTAGATGAACTGATTTGTTTTTGGCCACACTCACACCATCACCTCCTATATTCTTATGGTGAGTGTAATGTAATAGTGGCTTACAACAGATACAACATCAGCATTCAGTGTTTCTAGTCATTTTTTTGGGGGGGGGGGGGGGTATTCACATTATTTCCTGATTTGTAATGATTGCTCTTCTGTCTTGTTATAAAAACGAGCATGCTGTTTCCTCCAACATGACACGGCTATAGAGACAGGGGAAGTCCAATTCATACCTGTCAATGAAATTCCTCTGTAACTGACTGCGTCCACACTGAGGCTCTTCTCTCTCTTCCAGGAGAACTGTGAAAATGTTTCGCTCAAATGTTACATGTTGGAGCTGATAATGGTCCTCGATGAAGAAGAAGTCAAGGGGAATAAAGCGAGCTGCATCCTTGCATTCAACGACCATCTTGACTCTGGCTCTGTAAGTTCGGTTTACAAAATAAAATCCTCCATGGAGTGTTTGTAGGTATGACCGAAATGCGTCCACAGAAAGCCTGTCATTGTTGCAGAACCACTGATGAAGCTAGAATTGACACAATCTCTAGTGTGGCTATGCATTTTCTTCCCTTAAGAATGTTTTCATTGCTCATCATCCTTTTTTATGGATATCAACATCCTCAAAAATGAAACATTCATTTCTTTACCACCAATACCACACACTATACTAAACAAAGTGTTAGTGTCATATCAATTTTTTTTTATTAATTAAGTTTAATTGCATCTCTCTTAATTCTAGGTTGGCTGTCGACCCTGTGAAGCATACTCCCTCCAAAATATTACAATATTCCTGGAGAGACTAAATACCCTTTTGGAAAAAATGACAACAAAGGGGAATATGTAGTATGATGCAAACACGTGTTGCTACAAATCTGTAATTGTATATATTGTCTTATATAAAAATGTTTTTATTTTTTTGTAAATATCAGAGACTAACAAACCACGCCTTCCTTATGAAATGTCATGTCATTTTTATATATCTGAAACAGCTGTGAATGTACATGATGACACTGTTTTGAGATGAGGAAGTAGCATGCAGTTGCAGCATATACACAGAATGTATACATTTTTTAAAGCTGGAAACACCTGACTGTACTGCCTAATAAACAGTATTTATGCCCTCCAATAAATGATACCCTTCCTACATAGTTCCTTCAGTTTCTTTTCTTTCCTCTCCTCCTTCATTAATCTTACCATCTCGAGCTGCAGCTCCGTTTGTCAACAAGTCGTGTTCCTGTTAGTGGGCTTGCAGACAGGAAAACAACGAAGTGATGAAGGCGTTGTTGCTTCAGAGACCGTAATCTGAACATACTGTAGGCAAACACACGCACATGAGGATGACCTGACAGAAACCGTGCAAAACAACATGTAGGTGACAAATTAAATTGAGTTGGTTCAATGTTGAAGCAATATGCTGCAAAAAAAAGTTTAATTAATAAATCTTTTTCCCACAAAACAACGGCACCGGAGTCAGAGGGAACCAGGTCCATAGACATTAATGATCCACTCCTCAGCAGTCAGAGTATGTTCAGTATGTACCAGACATCCACATCTGTCATTATTCGTTCATCGCCTCGTGAAGCTCTGCCACAAGTGGTGTCTGTAGTGATTTAAGTCGAGAGAGGGAGTCAAATGTCACGGCTGCTGTTTATCCAAGATGATGCAGCAAGTGTCCTCAACGGAGAAGCAAAATACAAACTTCCGAGTCACATTTTCAGAATAAAAAAGACCCGTTTCTGACACTCCTTTTGATTTTTGGAGAATTTAAATCTATTGTTTGGGCTTTAAGCACTTTTAGTTCATGATAGAAAACATTCATGTTTCCATTTCAGACAACAGACCTTTTTTCTCCTTTGACTGCTTTTCTTGAACGTATCCTGCAAACCAATTGGACAGAGGTCAGTTGAATACACGTAGAGTCAGTTAGTTATTCTCCAAAGTAGTTCACTTACCTGTTCATTTAGATGCACAACATGAACCGAGCCAACAGCATGTTAATTATTACACATCATCATACACAAATATCCACATCAAACTATTCCTTTATTTAATTATAAATAGGCAAATGTCCTGTGTGTAAGAAAACAAATACAGCCTTAACATGCGTTAGATACCCTTCGAATACAAAGTCATTCTAAAATACAAAAATAAATAATGGAATTTGTTTTATATTAAACAGAAATGATGGTCCTTTAACCTCGTCCTATTCTAACGTCTCGCTGTACTTCACGTGGCTTCACTGAGACGTACCGTGAGATATACAAATATTATGGAGAAAACTCAAGTGCAACTAGTAAGAGAATGTGACGGTTACTCAAAAGGCAACGGGATTCAGCATCTGCTTAGAAATACTGTGTATGTTAATTGAATCCCCAGGCGACGGTGGGGTCGAACATAATGAGAATATGTCAAAAAACAGTGCATGGAAAGTTTGGACCTGAATATGTGAAACTATGCAAATGTACAGATCCTTTGCTGGAGAACTGCACGAGGAGGACACTTTGAGTTTGGAATCTGTTCAGTAGATCCAAACATGGATTAAGGCCATTAACAGTTTGCTCATGGAAGTTCAGTCTTGACCTCGTGTGACCGAGTATACTCAACTCAAAGGTCTGCAGAAGATAAAGTCTTCATGCAAATGATCATTAACACACTGTACAGACGTACAAACAACGAGAGGAGGACAGAAAAAGTAAGTGCATTAATTCTGCAAGAAACACATACTGTATCGTTTTGTATTTTGCCAAACTGAGTAAGAGATGGAAAAAAAACATTCATCCCCGGGGCAACCAAGGACCAAACAAACAACTCCGCGTGTTATTTTAGTAACAAATGATATTTGACTTTCTCCCGTCCAGTACTTGGAGAACACGGGATGAGCAGCTTTGCAGGACAGAGCACACGTTCAGGAGTCAACTTTGCCGTAGGTCCCCTCTGGTGGTCGGTAGCACTTGGGAAAGGCCATCAGCTGCAACATGTTGAAGGCATACTTCCTGCATCTAATGTTCTTTTGAACATTCTCAATACGACATCCTTCTCTGATGGTCAAATAAAGAGGGGGGTGTGGGGGGGATGGGGGGGGGGTGAGAGGGGAGAACAGAAAGGGAAAGAAAAAAAAGGGAACATGAGTGAGTGACATACACAAGCCCCTAGAAGAGGCTGGTTAAAAGCCAGAAATGTCGGTGAAATGTTATGGCGCAGGTTGAAAACGTGCCTCATAATCCTCCCAGCTATATCTGTGTCAATAATGCGTTAATGTAAAGATGAACCTGGGCCAGCCGTTAATCATATCATCACTCTCCTGCAGGGAGGCAGAACTGTTGCACTCACGACTTCCTATAAACGCTCTGTGACTATATCTCACAGCTGCTGTTTGTCTCCAACCGTTTTATCTGGTGAGGTTCAAAGTTCATTCATAACTTGGCCCATTAGTGTTTGTTCAGGAGAAGAATGGGAAGTGAAATATTTCACATCTCCACGACTGCTGGGTGAGATAAATGTGCTGATGGAGCTCAGGGGATGGGACCGAACACTGAAAACACACCTTGTAACTTTCAACAAACATTCATATTTCATTGCAGTCTGTTCTGAGGAAGCTGTTTTTACCCTGAAATATGAAAACGATGTCCGACAAGTTGGCTAAGACACGACCTCTGGGAATGTTATATCTTGGAACATAGTCATATAATTTGTCCCCCCAAAAAAGCCAAATGCAACCAAAGTAAAAATATTACTTTTTACATTTATACACAGCTAATTTATACATTACATACATTTATACATGCATTTACATTACAATTTAGATCTTGCTTTCCTGTTTCAAACATCATCACATATAGTTGCTGAGCTTCATAATTTCTCTGGATAACTCTTCTTGTCTTAACAGGAAGGAAATAACATTTGCTCCAAGCTCCACAGCTGAGGCTCAGCTGCTGCTGTGTTTGCCTGCAAGTTACTACTCACACTTTTATACAAACAAACATCTTGATATCACAGGTTGTGCTGTTAAACCATCCGGTTTTAAAGCTGACTCACTGTCCTGGTTGTCTTTTGTATGCTTCAGAGGATTGTGTAAGGGAAAAACCATCACATACAAAATAAAAATCAGAACAGAAGAGTGAAACGTGGTGTGGGACGAGGGCCTGAGGGTTAGATTTCCAAACACACGACGGGGGGGGGGCGTTACCCTCAAGTGTGACCCATATGCCTTGAAACAGGAAGTGAGGCTTTGTCTGTTCTCTTGAAGATGCCTCCGGGTGAGGTTATTGAAATAGAATCGGTTCAAGTCCACTGAATGGTGCAAAGGTCAGCGGTTAACTACCCCCGGTAAAAAAAGAAAAGTTTCTGTTCCAAAAGTCCCATCAATTTCACAGAAAACAGGACTATTTCAATAGACGTAATAACATAAATATTGATGAATGTGCTTGATTTGCTTGTCTTTTATTATTAATTGATCATGTCTGTCGTCAAATTAATGAAGCTGGTTTCATTGTTTGAGAGCATTTCTCTTGAGTTGCAGTGTTGAACTCTGCAGAGGCCACTGTAGATGAAACAACTTGCAAAGAGCTGCACTCACGTGGCTACACAGAGCTCACTAAAGTGTATTGTTAGTGGATTTAGTTGTCAGTCAGTCAGATATTAAGAATCAATAATTTATCAGAAAAGAGTTCCGGTAAATATGGAAGCTGTAAACTTTTAATGGCGAGGTATGCTACTTGATACGATCGGATTACGCAGACCAGGTTTATCAACCACCACTCGTTAAAGAAGAACCAGCAAACACAGAAAGAAGGAGGAAGTAAAGATGGCATTATCAGCAATTTATTGATATTTTGCAAGCAGAAAAACAAGACTTAAAATGAGCCACACGACAAGTAAGTGGGAGCTAACAAGCAGCAGGGCAATGGGGTAAAAGTGTCGTGACGCTGGTTTGTTCTCTGTCACGGCGCCGGCCTCAGGGTCCTCCCACTGCCCAATGTCGCCCTGGGTCAGCCGACTGCGGGGGCGCCCGTCAGAGTGAAACAGAACGAGCGGAGATAGATCAAAACACAGTGGTGTTAGTACAGGCCGGACGCTGTCTGAGTGGGACTTCTACAACGGGCCGCTCACTTTGAGAGGCCGGTACCAGAAGGCCCACGCAGACACGGAGCTGTTAGCGCAGACTCTGCCTCAAAGAAGCCACATCCACAGACAAAGCAGGCAAGTTGATGGACGGAGCAGAACAGTGAGGAGCAGGCTCATGAAGAGCTGGGTGAGGATGGAGGCATGCAGCTTGATGAAAAGTTTTATACAGGGTGTATTTTCTATCTGACACTTGTTTTTTCTGGTATTGATTTCCCTTTGGATTCATTTCACTTAAGTCAATTCACACTGTTTATGACAGACTTGACTTTCTGTTGGCGGGACTCAAAGAGATGTCTCTATAGTGAAGAAGTAAATCATATACTTTATATATGTTCGGACTTTTGACTCACTCATAATGTATAATAAACTAGACTTAAAGGCCACGTGAGGTCCATGTAAGCAACAAGTGACAATTCGTAGGTACTTTATCTGGGAAAAGACAAAACGAGCACATGCCTGAAGGTTTAGTCAAGTCAAAAGAAAACAGCATACACGAGAAACCTGATGGCTGGACTGACGACACCACACTGTAAGTACTGTATGTACTCACTCAGTATTTATCGTTGCATGTACAGAACAGCTGGTTATGTAAATCACAATTGCAGAGCATGTACAAAAACACAGCTGCTGTAGTCGTCTGCAACCTGTAGTTTATAAATAGTTGCCTGTGAATATTTGTCATCTGAACTCTTCATCCTGGCAGAGATGTAAATTAGTGACCGTACCAACACTTTAATTAGATTTCGACATCGGTTTTTCGCAGTGTAATATTCAGCTTTTCTAAGGAAGTACTGACAAACACAACAGTTCGAAAACATAAACCATGTATAAATTAATCACACACTCAAAAAAACCTCACAAAAAACAAACGCCCTATTGTGTAAAGAGCTTAAAAATCCAGTGAACTGGTCCAGTTTGTATAATTGCCAGAATTATTTTTTTTTAATTTTCAGCCATGGCCCAACCCTATTACCACCATAAAAATAGTACCAAAAAAAACAACGAATTGAATTTTTAAGTTGGTAACTGTTCTCAACGAAAAAAATCAAATCAGTATACTGGAGTCAGCCAACTCGACAAGTATGTTCAGACACGCGCTTCACCAACCGCCCTTAAAAAAAGTACTTTAGTTAGACCTAATTTGATTTCGACAGATGTAGATGCTTGACCTGCTGGCATAGATGTAGATGTTTGACCTAAAGGCAGCGATGATCCTGCAGCACTGATGCAAACATGCACGGTTGCCTTAAGAGTGTGTGAGGGAAGGTGGTGACGGTGGATGAAAAACATGACGATGTTTATACTGGCACACATGATGGTGATAAGCTTGAGGAGAGGGTGCAGACAAAACGCCTCTTGTTTGTGCAAAGCACGATGTCAAGCTGCTGCTGACAGACACAATTAATGGGTGCAAGTTATCGGTTACGGTTGTAAAAACGTCTCCTAAGGATTTAATAAACTTGAGAGATAACTACTATATGATTGGCATTATTGCTTTAAGGCAATTTCTCTGATGTTACAAAAAACCCCAGTATATATTCATATTCATTCACGGGCGCGGTCTAAGGATTTTGAGACACATCACCTCTGAAAAACATTCATTTCCAGCCCAATGAATGTTGCCCACAAACAAGGCCTTCTGTCAACTGTATCCATTGGATATTTATTTGTTGTTAGAATGTAGTTTAACTGTTTGTTTCTAGAGCTTTCAACCACAGAGCTTTCACTTACACACCAACAGGTCACAGTAGAAATATATATATATATATATTTTTTTTGGGGTAATTTGATTGAACTAACTTAGTATAATCCAGAACAACCAAGAGTGTCCGGACCAATAACTTGCACCCAGAGCAGCTTTAAAACAATCTGCTATATCTTACCTCCGCATACAATCCAGAGCACGGATGAAGAAATCCTTGCTGAGCTGGTGTTCGTCACGTAGGAGGGCACACTGCTCCAACGTGACAGACATGGATGTCCGGTCTTTGGCACTTTTACAGCTTGTGAACCTGATACCATTTAACCTCCGGCAGATCTGGAGGGAAGAGTAGAATGTGCACGTGCGCCATTAGTTCTTCAAACACTGAATCCTGTTAGATGTATTTTTTGCATGTTGCAAAAACTGCTTTTGATTTTTTCTCCTCGTTTGTCTACAGTTCTTTTTGTTAACTTGTAAAGCACCTTGAAACTGTGTTTTATATACAAATAAAGTTTATGATTCTGATTATTATTATTACATGTCCATGATCCATCCACTTTGCAAAGTGATTAGCCCCTAGTGAATGCCGCTACGTTGCAGCTACCACCATCAGTCGCTGCTGTCCGAGCCCAGAGGGTTTCTGACTCTATCAAACTAAAATCATCACATTCCAAACCCCATCCTCTTCATCTAATGACATCTGTGAGAGACAACGCAAATTTCAATTCAATTGCAGAAAAACTTTATCTAAATCTCTAGAACATGCAACCACAGCTTGATCAACTGAGTGGACTGATTAACAATTATCAAGACAATGACATTGATGCGTCGGCCTTTCTGCAGGAGTTTGATGCAACGGGCAGATACAGAATAGACGCAAACAAGGGAGGAACACTATTTGATTTCATTTTCTCATGGGGGATTTTATCAGCTTGGCTTGGTTTGGTTTGCTGGTTGGTTGCATTTTGTTTTTATTATCTTTATGACTCTTCTAACTCTTCTTGTGATGATGTTGACAAATGAGGGGATCCAGATATTGAATATCAGGTAAAAGATCAGTATCTACACTGCATCACCAGAGTTACCCTGGTTATGCAAAATAGAGAGTTACGCAAGTTCATATCTGTCTACACATTGCCAAGACACTACTCACTGTTCCAGCAATCCATAGTATCTCCACATTCTTCCTCTTCTTTGTGACTACATTCTGGCCCAGGGTTTCAAGTAATTCCTTTATGTCAGTCTGTGTTTGAAAGCACGGTAGACCTGTCCACAGAAAACAGAAAACACATCGTCAGTGACTGGGTCTGTTTCTGGATTTGGATAAAAATACAAGTGCAGAGCAGCTCTGATTTACTACCTGTATGAAAAGCCAAAGGTTAACAACTATTTTGTTAACCTTGTTAACCCCCCCACATATGTTTGTAGGATTACTGCAAGTAAGAGTTGCTTTGCACTTACATTCTAGTGGCACCTTTTCACTTAATGATTTGAAATAGGCCTCTAAAATCTCAAAGTTCCTCTGGTTTATTCTTTCTTGTAGGGAGATGTCTCCAAACCTGAGGGGACGACAGAGGGAATATGGGCAGTTATCATGGAGCATCAAGACACTCGCTAAAAAACCTCTTTAGACAGTTTGTTATTCAGTGTAACAATATGGCAGCAAATGCTACATTAAACAGTATTTGTTATTGAAAAAACCTAGAGAAATGATGAATGCAATAGAAATACATATTGAACAATCCTCTGCCAGTAAGGTCACGTGAAAGTGCCATTGGGAGGTTAGACTGCCTTTGATATAAATGCAATTTCCTCAAGAGTAAAGTAAAAAGACGGAGCTGGCCAGGGTTAAGATGTCCACATAAATGGTGGTGCATCAGATTGGATGTTCTTCGTGGTGAATAAAGAGTGTCTCCGATACCTCTCTGCTATAGTCTGCTGTTCATTGATGCCCACATTAAACAGCACCGGGAATACTTGTAGAGGTTTGCCCTCCTTGATCTCCCCCGGCAAAGTCTGGAAAACCAGTCTTGGTAATGGCACTTCCACAGTGAAGTGGTCTCTGAATGCGAAGGAGGAACAAAGTGGAAGGAAAAGGACAGAGCGGGATTAAAACGAAAATTCACTTACACTTTGCAAATGCTGTAGAATTTGATAGGTTTTGGAAGTTGTGTGCAATTAGACACCAGAGACAGGCTGCGACAAGCTATAATACTGATGGTGTGGATGCAGGGGGACAGACTGCTACTATATGCTATTGCTACAGGTTGTAGTACTATTTGTCATATGTGATCATCAAACAGAGAGACTGATGCAACGTGTCAGAATAAAGTGCACACAGCAAACAGAGAAGGTTGTAATGCCTCACCGTCGGCCACACACTAAAGGCTGGAGGTCACTGAGTTCGTCTGTCTTGGCCTCTGTGATCTTGAACACAACTCTTTGCAGGTCTGAGATTCCAACCTCCATGTCTTCCAGCATCCCAATCTCTTCACCTTAAAACCGTTTGGCAAAACAAGATTAGTGGAATATAATCCAGAAACTGCCCATTATTGATACTGCAGACGCATTATCATAGTACATTATTTTCCACCAATTCTTTCCCAACTGTCCCCCTGGGGCAGTAGATCAGAGTTTTACTGGCCCCTGTTGTATGTGTACTGGCCCAGACCAGAAGATAAATACAACTGTAATTTTTTTTTATTGTATATACATTGTTATCATTCGTCCAAACATCTAAGAACTCATTCATTTTCTTTAAAGATTTTCTTAATTGATTTCATTCATATTAATACATTTGGTGAGAACTGCCAGTCTTTCAATGCAAGCTCCTTGTCGGAAAATGTCTGGACCCTCTGTCGGGCTGTTCCTCCAGTCAGTCTTGAGCGCCACAAAGAGAGGAAGGTTGGGGAAGAGGCTATTCGCTCATTGTCTGGGAAAAAAAGTCTTGCCAAGTTTCCCTTAGTAGGCCTTGAAGTAGGATCCTCCAGTCTTGCTGCAGCCTGCAGCACCTGATGAGACTCAACCTCCTTCAAAGTGTTGCAGGTGAGAAGTGGATGGAAGCGATATATGAAAGATCTTCAACAGTCTTTCAATCTCGGGCTTTAAAAATGTGTCCAAGAGGTGCATTGACTACGGTGAAAGCCCAGGCACTGTGGCGTGCTGGTGCTCCTCTACGTGTACTTGGCCTCAAGATATAAAAACCCCTTTTATGTCTCCGCCACTCAACATTTGAAATATGTGCTGCTGCGAATGGTCCTCCTTCCTCCACTCAGGTGTACCGTGTTTGACACTTCCTTTTTTTGTAGCCTCCTTCGACATATTGGCTGAGGTGAAACATAAGTAACTGCAAGAAAGAAAAGCTTCAGCAACTGTGATTGAAGTAACACCATCAATGGCT
Source organism: Scophthalmus maximus (assembly GCF_022379125.1). Taxonomy (NCBI): domain Eukaryota; kingdom Metazoa; phylum Chordata; class Actinopteri; order Pleuronectiformes; family Scophthalmidae; genus Scophthalmus; species Scophthalmus maximus. Next base: position 8,014,183 of record NC_061522.1, on the reverse strand, counting down.
TGAGCAGGGTCAGCGGCAGCACCATGAGTTTTAGCAAACCAGCATGAGTGAGAACTTTGATCAGGGTGGTGCAGAACAAGAAAGAGTCTGTGTACTCGTGTCTTCACATCCATCCTTTTAATGAGCCAGACGCAGTTTCACCGGCCGTGTGTACTTAGACTTGCATGGGTTAATCTTTGAGACAAGCATATGCTACTGGCAGGATCAACCAGGTCGCCCTCGGAGCATCCATGTGCTTGATTTACACCTGGAACATGTTTAGTGAATTCATTATGCCAATAAAAAAAACTACAGCGACTTATAAGCCTGCTGTGATTTGTTCCATGCTGATCACTCATCATCCTAGCCGTGGCAATTTTAAACCAAACAACTGTCTGGGGTTTACCTTTCTAGAAAGTAAAATCATGCTGTGTTCTTGAGATTTTCCGGTTCTGATTAAATTATTGCACATTTACTCACTGTAGGTGCTGAGCAGGCTCTCAAACTGGGCTACTAGTCCAACCAGGTGGAGCTGCCTCAGGAATCCTTTGTCCTCTATTCCTGCATACAGCCTCATGACGAAACCACAGACTAAGGCTGCCATCTGAAAAACAAATAAACACGCACACACAGATCACAAAGGCCGCTGTCACTTCTTTGTAAGAGGTGTGTAGTACAAGTCTCCATGTTTTCTAGTTTATGTACATTAGTCATAAAAATGTACCAAACTTCAGTTTGTCAAATGAATGGAACCTGTGGTTAAAGAAAATGAAAGAGTTATTTTGACATAAGAGCCTAAACGTTATTGTTTGTGAAAATTAAACAGTGCCTGGGAATGAGGCACAAGTTCAACTTGCAAAGTACATTGAGTGTTTTGCACTTTAGACCACAAAGGTCATTAGATAATAAACTGCTTTACAGCTCAACTGGCTAAAGACTGGTGACATCCCTTTTGCTTTAGCAGGGCCTCCTGTGTGTAGGTTTTTCCTTATCTGTGTTGCCCCGCAGGTCCCTGGTATGGGGAGTTAATCTAGGACTGGGAGAACCTGGCCAGTCTCCCAGGACTACATAAGATCTGGCTGTTTCTGTTCGGATCTCTCTCTTCGCTCTGCCAGCACTGTTTTTTTTATTTGGTTGGCTTCTGCCTTGATAATTTAATTTATCAACTTTATATTTTTCACCCATCACTCAAACACTCCACCCATCTGCTGACACACTGGTAACACTGATTAACACACTTCATAACATTAAGAATGTTTTGGGGTTATCAATTATGTAATAAACTTTGACGTGAGCAGGACCAGGACAGACCTTAAAACAAGAGCAAATAAAGAGGAGGAAGAAGAAACAAACTAGGACCAATGTATTACTGAAGAAACCCTTAAATCATCTTGGGGATTTGCATTGCAATTATGTCAGTGTTGTCACCTACTGCCTGACTGAAGACCACATCTCGCCTCTGTTGGAGGAGGAAGCCCTGTGGTATGCTGCAGGCTGCTTCCTGCAGGAGGACAAAGGTCATGGCTTTCCTGGCCTTCTCCGCCACCTCCATCACGCAGTCCTTTAACCTGGTCACCAGAGGACACAGCTGCTCCCTCCAGGCACCTGTGGAGAAGGTTGGGATGATGGGAAAGGAGGAAAGATAGATGTGGGAACGTGTGGGATGGAGATAGTGGTGGAGGCGCGGACAGAGATGGATTGACAGTTATGATGTATTTGTAGATTACAACACGACCGGCAGTTTATCTGTGAGTTTAAAACCTGTTCAACCATTCATGCCTCCCTGATAATGAGGAGGAATTACAGGAAACAAAAAGCATCATTTGGCGGCTAACTTTAGAAACACACACTCCAAACATAACATATTTAATAGCAATATTTATTCTATTGTGAAGGACATCAAATAATGGCTCATAAGTTTTAATGCATGATACCAACTGTATATATTAAAACTTTCATCCAGTCAATTATTTCATTTAAAGTACTGTTGTTCTCTAACTTGGGCCTGAACAGACACAAAGATCTTGGGTGAACAGACACTGTGTCCGTGTCTCCAAGAATATCTGGTTCACGTGGACACACCAGTGCAAAATGCAATGGGCTTGGTGAAGTAGAAATATGGATTGGAGGGTTTGGCCATAATAAATAATGTAGAGATATACCCAGTCACGCCGCTGATGTCATAGCCCTGAAACAGTTGAACCAAACAAGTATTTGTGTTTGTGCTTTGTGTCACACAATCAATTGCACATGTGGAGTTGATGTCTACAACTGCCTCAGGGTGATGTACAGCTTATTGTAAATGAATGAAGATCACATCACACCAAATTATTTATATTGATAAATCACACTTTGTGTAAAAAAGGTTGAGTTAGTCAAGAGTAGCTAAGTTAATTAGAGGAGCTGGCACAACAGCAGAAGTGCCCTCTGGTGCCCCCTGGCGAGAATCTCAAGCACTGTTTACTATTTGTCAAAATATACTGATTCAATATTTAATATATTTAAGATTTATTGGCGGTCACAGCTGTGATTAGCTCCTCTATATCATTCAGTATCCCATTGTAAGGCACACTCAACGTGCTGTTTGCATACTGCCTTCTTAGAGTATACTTAGTTTTGTAAAACATACTCAACACCTGCTTAGAAATAATAAGCAGGAGTCGGGACACAGCTGTAGCTTCTTTACCTCTGCAGCTCCTCAACATGGTCAGAGACTCTCACTGGCACTGAACGTCCACCTCATGGACATTATGCGTTACATTAACGAACACACCACCTCTGCACATTCCACCTCGTGTTCTCCTGCACAACCTGTCCAGCTTTAGTAGCAATAGTTTTCCACCTATTGCTCTAATACTTCAGGCTCCTGTCTTCATCGTTCTCATTGTACTGGACTTACAGCACTTGCTTTTTCATTTGTTTGTTACGCACCGATTCTGATTCATGGTGGGGGGGTTTTGCATTCCCTCCGATAAACAAGGTTTCTTACAGTTCCCCTTACTAGCTCATAGGGGGCACTGTTGGATAAGGGATGTTGAGTTTTCCCATCGTTGCTTTCCCGTTTTTTGGGGGAGGAGGTGGACAGTGTGTACATGCGCAAACACAGAGAGACAGACAGACGCAGCTGGATACGATCGAGAATGTATAGCACATCAAGGTTGCCCTTGTCTGTCAGAGAAAATCATGTCTTATCTCATTTAGCAAATACCGCCTCTGCAGAGAGGAGGAGGAAACAGAACTCCAGCTGTCATCTCTTCGACAGCCCACCTGTCCAAATATCTAAACCCCCACAACGTCCCGTCATAAAAGCCTGGGCCTCACTGTTCTCGGAAAGTGATAAAAGCCTATCTCATTATTCTTGTCCATGTTTGTATTTAGACGAGCAGATGACTGCACGCTCCGGGCCTGTTCTGCGTCTTAATAAAGGTGCTTTGGAGGGGTTGAGCTCATCTCTTAGACTGAACATCGGGCGGACACACATGTTTCTTACCTGCCAGCTCTGCACACAGGCACAAAAATATATGTATGAACCAACACTTGCACAGATGCAAAGTGCATTTACACACACACAGCGCACAGACACACACAAACACGCACGCACTTCCTTGTCGCCTGGTCAGGCTAATGCCGCCGCGTCGCGTGCCAGTTGGCCGCTGTGACAGACTGGGCACTTGTCTCGACACAAGCTTGAGGCAGGATTTCATTGGGTGTGAGGGGAGACTGGGCAGCTTGCGGTCAACAGTGAACGGCTCTGCATATCAAATATTGCTTTCATCCACTTCTCTGGCAACAATTTAAGTTTCCCTTTTGCTAATGCTTAACCAACAGGGAGCCTCCAAGTTGGACCAGAGTCCTGTGTCACGCCGTTAAAACTGAGACTGCAGAGCTTTTTCTCTTACAGTGAGAAAGTGTACATGTGTGATTAAAGTTAATAAAGTTAATAACCAATGATGAATCACAATATCAATTTAACTGAAGATAAAAAAAACAACCTTTGAATTTCCAAGACTTAATCATGAACCATATTTACTCATTGTATTTGAAAGTGTGTCCAGTTTTGCAGACTTCTATGGATAACTCGGATGAAACGCTTGATGTCTAAATCACTACTGAATCTGAGCCGTCTTACACACAGCAGGTTGTCTGCAGACATCGAAGGGTTTCATTTAAAAGCTTCAATTACCACATATGAAGATATTTAATAACAATTTTAAGAACAATCACCTGTTTGTGCTGCTTTCGATATTTGTTATGCTGCATATTTTAGACTGAGCTCCCGACAGGTGTACGGATTAATCTCTGCAGGAATGAAGGGAGCGAGGTTTTTCTACGGTAGGTCTTTCCCCAGAAAGTAGTAGTTATTAATTAAGTATTTTGGATTCATCAGAATCATTACTTTGGCTTTGGGTTCTGCTTTTGTTGTTGAAGGAATGACGACAACAGAAAAAGCCATGTTTATATTGATATGAAGACATCATTCATTTAAATGTAAACAATGACAATTTAAAGAGCTGACTTAACAGTCGAGTTTAAATGAAATATATCGTTTCTTAGCATACGTACAGGAAAGTGGTTTGGAGGGTGGACGGATGTCCATGAAAACAAAAGAAAACCCCCGTGCTGTTGAGCTAGAATGAAGACATGCTTCCTTCTAATGTTTTTGTTTTGAGCATCAATACTCACCAGCAAACATTAGAAAACTTTAAATGATAGAAGGATTCTATTGAAAACTCACAACCATTTATGGCCGGTACATAAAACACGTTTACTCGAACTTTCTCACAGGAGCCAACTGATGATTGTGCTTCACAAGAACACACTCAACACAGCAGTTATTTACCAGGGTTGTGTGAGGTGATGACATCAGCGAGCTGCTGGTCGGGGATTGGCTCCTGTCTGGTGTTGTCCTCCTCCTGGAGTTTATCCACCATGGCGATTACACAGTTGAGACATTTGGCCACGTTGGCCCACACCCTGTCCTGAAAAGAGCCGAGTGCACCACCAGCAGTCAGACAGCAGTCGCTCGCTGAACGCACACGCGCTCTACACACTGTGTGTGTGTACAGTTCACATTACAGCCCGACCGACATAACAGAAATGTAACTGATGCTTGATATTTGTACAGTTTAACTATTACAAATAACTATAAATAAACAGAAAACAAATACAATCGAATAAATAGAACTTGAATTCAGAAAAAAAACAATTTTATTAAGGTAAAATGTAAACCTAAAATATTTCATATCAGCAAACATAATATATAGAATATATGTCTGTGAAAGGATCCGATATATCGGTCGGGCTGTCTTATATATATATATATATATATATATATATGATGTAAACCTTTATGTTCATAAACAAAGCAGAGGGGTGTTTCCCTTTACAGTCTTTAGTAAACTGGCTTTGTGTCCAAAGGTCAGAAGGAAATTGCTGTCTGGATATTCTCATTCTAATCAAAGTGTTTCCGTTGTTTGCATCTATTTTCCTGAGCTCCTGCCGTTACTGACAAGTAGATGCCTTATTCACTTTTGTGTGTGTAAAAAATATGACAATACAACTGTTTGTGTGTGTGAAAAAATATGACAATACAACTGTTTGTGTGTGTGTGTGTGTGTGTGTGTGTGTGTGTGTGTGTGTGTGTGTGTAGTATGCATTTTGGTCTTTGTTGCTTCAAAAAGTATGATTTAGTTAGAAAGGCGAGTAATATTTTGAGAGGTAATTAAGCATTGACAAACTCCTGCTGTCAATGCAGCAGACACTGTCCTCACACACAAACAGACCAGTCACAAACACTTCAATGAAATGAAGCAGATTCAGAGCTGCGATTTTAGTGACAGGGAGACCACACAATAACTTATGAATGAAATGTTTTAGCTCCTTTGAGAAAAGCTCTTATGAAAATAAAATCAAGTAAAGTTTGGCATGGAATCACATTGGAAAGTAATTTAGATTATCTGCCATAAAAATGGTTTATCTGTAATACATCTTATCTTCCCATGTGTACCTTCCATTGAGGAACGGCAGTAAAAATAACAATTTGTCAGACTGTACTTAAATAAACTCAAACCATAAATAGTTGCAGCTTTTAAAAGATTTCTTAGTGACTTAGAAGTGAGACTCACCCACTCCTCCTCGTCATACTCTTTATGGTGCGGTATGGAGTCTTGGTGCTTCAGAGGCAAGGTCCCACCTTCTCCTTTCGTTGTGGTTTGTGATCCGTCCACATTATTACACATCACCGTGCTCTCGGTGACTGACGGGGCTGGACTGTGGCCTGGAAGCCCCTGGACGGGGCTCTGATTCTGGTCACTGCACTGGTGGATGTGGCCTTGGTGTTGGCCCGCCTGCGCTGGGGTTTGCTTCTGGTTCTTGGAAACGTACCCGGGCTGCGCTGCATGCAGTGCCAGCAGTGCACTCTTGACCAATTCATCCTTAAGTGTGTGAACAAACAGTTCTGTCTGTGGCAGAGAAGAAACAGAGATAAATTGTGGGGGAAAAAAAGGAAGAAGTCTTTTGTGTGATAGCACAACAAATGAAAATGAAAGCGCAGAAAAACCAAAACAGACATAAGAGAGTGAGACAGAAAGAGACTGTCACATTGGCGGTGGAGAGTGGGTGGAAGGAAAAACCCGGGGGACGTGAGCTTGGAAGCGGGTAACTATCTACTGAGAAAGGGAAAAGGAACAAGGAAGATGAACACTCTCCTTCGCCATAAAGTAGCTGCTCTCCATTACTGCGGCACAGCCGGCGAGCAACGAAAACAGCAACAAACAACAAACAATTCAATTACTCCTCCTGCAGCCTGCTACTCCGGCAGCACACCTCCCCTTGATCTCAAATTCACCAGCTACTGTAAGTTGATGATCATCCCGGCACCAAGGAGCCTCGCGCTCGCCGCCGCCACTGCGTAGAAAAATGATAAGGGCTCTCAAGAGTAATTGGGTTAGCGCTGCAATAAGCAATTCTATTACCACAGCAAAATGCAGTCTAACAAATCGCGGGCGCGCCAAGACTCCATTAGAAGAAAAACCTATATTTGTCACGCAAATGCCTGCCGCCCTGATGTGGACAGAAAAAGTGACTGTGAACGTGAAGACTGCACAGTCAGCAAAGAAGACGACAGTCCGGACACTTTGTAGGGATTTCAGCATAGGATTGATTTTGACTGCTGATTGTGTCACACCTACCCAGTTAACAGTAACATGAGAAAAAGGTTTAAAATAAAAATAAAAAATGTTCGTAAGAATCATATGCACATGACTTCTCTCATATAATCATTGCATAATCTACAACGCACCTGAAGAAAAGCTCTGACTGTTAAACAAGGAGAATCTTTTCTCTCTATCGGAGAAATTCTGCTATTTCCACTCACATCTTCTCCATCTCTCATATTCATTTACAACACATTTGACCAATTCACTTTTTATTTTAATTTTTTAATACAGTTCAGTTCAAACACGTCTGATTATGGAGTTCAGCCACTTTTTGACTGCACCAGCCACAGTGAAAGTGCTTACATCCCTGAATTTGACTAAAGACTGAGTAAGTGAGTGATGGAGTTGGGTTAATACTAAAGTTACATTTGCTGGCCGAGTGTTGGGGGTTTCCCCATTTGGCATTTCTCAGTAAAAATGAATTGGTGTGAAGAGTTACATCATGGGTCAAAAAAACACCACACAACTAATCTAACAACTTCTGGGACATCACTAAGCTTCTTACCCTGAACTTTTGCAGACATTACATAGAGGAGCGCAATCAAATTAAATTACCCTTCCCTGCCAGCTCCTTCAGGTGATGCACAAACAGATAAACGTTTGACATCAGCTGACACTATAAAGCAGAATGGAAATACAATGCAATGACACCATAATTATGGTGGATAAGAGGACCGTGGTTCCACAACAGTTTATCAATTACATTCTAAATGTTACACATTGATTATACAGGGCCAAGCCATATACAGGGTCTTGACCTTGTCTTGTTTCTGAGCTAAAAGAACAGTGACTCAGTGGGGTGTGACCTCAGCACGGCCCATGCCCCGCCGAGGTTAAAGTCCGGCTGCTCCTGAGTCAACACCCTTTTGCATAAGAACATCAGTAATTGAGAGCATTCCCGTTCATGATGCTGGGATATCCCGCGCTGATGCAGCTCAGTCGTACGTTGAATCTGATTCCGTTCGGCACATGACTCGGTTCACCATCCACTGTTTTAAAAGCTCAACAGCAGACAAACATAATTATCACACTATGGTCGTTTCTGTGGCTTTCACATGCTTTCAACACGCGTTTCCATTCACTAGAAGTAATCACACTTTTAGTCATCAGCGAGGGGCGATCTATGAAAGCATAAAGTTACTTTTTTTTTTTTTAAAAAAAAGATAAAGCTACTATAATGATGATGAATCAGTAGTCACTTCCCTTTGAAGATGCTGTGTCAAATAACCACCAGTGAATGTGACTGAAAACCTCTACAATCATCCACCTTTACTACGCTACCAGCAGCTACTTCAGATTTTCTCCTCTCCTCTTACAGGTTTACACCTAAAGAAGACCCCTTCAAATCAATAGGGCCTGTTATTATGTACCTTATAATACACTGACCTGTAGTTCTGTTACTTTGACCACTTTTTTAAAATCTGAGTCATTATAGCTTTTACTGAGAATAAACTGCTGACTTGATTTAAGAGTGTTTCAGTCATTTCAAAAAAGACAAAAACCCATCACAATTATTGGTCCATCTGATCCCGCCTTATCTCCTCTGTACTTCTTTCGAAGGCTCTATAGACTTGAATGGGTCATTTGATGAATGTTTAGGCCGAGAGAGCAGACGATGGCTACACTTAAAACACCATTGTGTTTTAATTCATATGCATTTTAATTGCCTTTGTGTGGGTACGAGTGAGTTCCATTACTGTAACCCAATGACGCAAGGGCTAAAAATCTATGGATAAAGGGAAATGTGTAATTGCCTGAAAAAAAGGCATTCCAGCTGGAATATGATTCTGTGATTCACACATATGGACAGAAAGACGTGAACCCTTTTAAAGAGGGAAATGTCCAAGTGACTAAAAAAATGAGCCCCGCTTGATTCAGAAACCAAACCACTTCAAAATGTAAATTCATATTCAAATTGAACTCTGCTTATCTGACCTCAGTGTTAATTTGCAATCTATGAGACCATGTATTATTCATTATCTTTCCTGAGATGAGTGAAAAAAAGACACTGTGTATTTAAAGCAATCTGGGTCATATTTGCACTTATTAACCACAGGGTCACAGAACTCACGTATCTGACAATGACTGTGTGAATATGAGAACTTTTTCGCTTTTTTTCTTGCATTTTTACATTAGAAGTTGGAAAATTAGATGTCAGTTTCTTTTTTCAGTTTCTTCCCCAAATATTCAGTCAGTTCCAGGTTTGCATCATTTAAGATCAGGATCTACAGGGAAGCACCCTGCACGGCAGGATCCACATAGGTATTGTGTTCCAAGAGAAACATCAGAGGTGTACTCCGTTGGGCAAACAAAAAAAAAGCTTTCTTATCAAGGCTAAACCAAAGCAACTTTGCTTCTCCAAGTGATAAAACTCCTCCTCAGTGTGGCGCTTCCACACCTACCTGTTTTAGAGATCTGACATGCGCTAAATCTCATGGGGAGGAATTCTGTTGCAAGTCGTTCTACAACATATCTGCTGTATGATCCTGACTGAGCGGGTGTGCAAGTCAGAGAAGGCCTCCTAGGACTCGGGTTTAGACAAAATAAGCTATGTTTGATCTTAAAAAAGAGGAAAACAATAGGAATTTATTCACCCCGAACGGTTTACAATGGTTTATCCTGAGGGATGAACACATTTTGGCTGCGTTGAAAATAGAGCTTATTTGCGCCGTATTTTAACGGGCTGAATGGATGGAGCTGGTTAGATTACAACAGCACTTGGTGATGAGGTGATGATGATGACAATCACTATTGCGCATATAACTATACAACATATCATTTAACACAATCATATATAGATGAGCATACACACAGCTCTTTGCAGGTAACTGTTATGTCAGAGAGATAGTATAACTTGTCCTAGAACACAGCTGGGGGGAGGGGAGTTGCGTGACAATTGCCTTTTCACTGAGATTATCTTCAGTGTGAAATCATTACTATCATGAAAAGAATCATCATCATCATATATACACAGTATATAGAGAGAAGCAGCAGCACATCCGCCGTCGGGTGAACGGAAGAGAAGTATACTCCGTAGTGAAATATTGATAGGCCTGGAGTCAGGTGGGCTGAACCGAGAAGCAGCGAGTCTGAGGCAGAGAGTACTTAATAAAAAAAAAAGGTCCTTAAATCCTCGTAATATTTTCTGGAGGTGTGACTCACTGTCTTTATTGAAGAAACTTCACACTCACTGCAGAGTCCCACTCAAATGCATTCACCTTTTAAAAAAAAAAAAAAATGTCTTTCAGATGGACATCGAATCTGTCTGACCATTAGAGTGAATATGAAGTGGTTTTTGTTGTTGTTGTTTTTACTGTGTCTTTTCTTTCAGAACTTCTAAACGTCATGTGATTTTTTGGTTGATTATGTGTAGAAATAGGTATAATAGAAACATGTATAATAATGTATAATTTGTCATTCATTGATAGCTGCCTTACGCCTGCATGACAAATGAGATACCACACATTAATTATCAATCTTCAGATGTGCCGGAAAGTGGATTCTGTCAACTTTAGACAGCAATAGACTATCTGTTTCCAGTCTTTCTCTTTAGCTAAGCTAACCAGCAGATGGTGGCAGCTTCATGTTTGATGGACTCACACAGGATGTCTGTTGATCTTTTCATTTAACTCCCAGAAAGAAACCTAATAATTGAATTTCCCAAATTTTCCATTTACAATTTACAATATAAATGGAACTGACAAGTGAAAATGTAAGGCGGAGATCCAATCATCACTAAATTGTATGTCATGTAAAAGAGCCCAACAACAAATGGAATGGTCCGAGTTTTAATTTCGACTGTTAAGGTGGATTCACAACTTCAACACACGGTCAGAGTAGAGTTACGCACCAAAACACCAAAGCAACTTCCCAATAATTATTTCATCTACTCAGGATTAAGAGAAAGAGCAAAACATCCTTTCATTCATAATTCACTCTTCTGACGGTTTCTGTATTTATGATGCAAATAGAGATTACAAATCCAGCCTAGTGAACTAGAACATCTTACTGCTGCATCCACAGTGCCTTTATTGTATATTTTCAGGTGACACTGTATATATTATTTGTATATTTCATATTTCCTTGTGTGTATAGTACATGTTAACTTATTTATTATGGATTTTTCTATTTTTACTTCCCCCTTTGCAACACAGCAAATTTCCCCGTAGTGGTACTAATAAAGGTTTAGTAATGAAGATAAGATTATCTTATCCTATGCCTGCAGGAAATGAAAGCTAGCCTGGCTATGTTTTCGTAGCCTATTAGACGACTTTGTCCTCTGCCTGCATTTGAAACTCCTCTTCAGAATGGCCGTGAAAGCAGTCTTCCAAAACACAAATGTCTTTTGTTCACTTAGCTACATGTTGGGCTGCTAAATAATATTGTCAGCATGATGAAACTATTTGTTAAGTCAGTCTAACATTTTATCTTGTGGTCAGTCTTAGTTGATAAACATTCATACCATTGTAGGAGCAGTGGTCACACATCCATCGAAATGGGCCACAACTCGACAGTGTGCGTTCATCTCAGCGCACACAGCACGACGCCGCGGCTTGAAAGAGGATTTTTGTGATGATGACCCGGTGTGCAGGAGGAAATATTGATATAAATCATATGATGTTGTTCATGATTGGGAGGCTTTGGAGTTTGAAAGAGTGATGTCACTTGAACATTAGCTTTTGAACACACACACACCAGACAAAGTACTTTGTCGTTCCTGTCTCACTCACTCACTCACTCACTCACTCACTCACTCACTCACTCACTCACTCACTCACTCACTCACTCACTCACACACTCACACACACACACACACACACACACACACACACACACACACACACACACACACACACACTCACTCACTCACTCACTCACTCACTCACTCACTCACTCACTCACTCACTCACTCACTCACTCACTCACACTCACACACACACACACACACACACACACACGCTCGAGATTGTAATCAGAGAGCAGTCCTGCCTGTGCTGACCAGGCCAGGGGTTTACTTGGCCAATGTGTGCGTGTCTAATCAAGGATGAGAGGAAGTGGTGACAGAGCGAATGTACCAATTAAGCAGGCTGATTGGTCTCTATTCCACTGTGGCAAAAACAATCTCTCCCACAGCAGATTGCAATCTGACAGCAGCAGATGTAATTCATTAATTATACTGATAAAAATGCGTCAACTCCATAAACCTCCACCACGCTGCTATTCGCTTTTGTTAGTTTAGTGTTTTTATGATGGGTTATGGATTTTTCCTGAGGTTGTCTGTTCATCGTGTTCATGTGTGTGTGCGTGCGTGCAACTGTATCAAAATAACTGCTGGGTTTTAAAGTTTTTAAGATATTTTGAGAGTCTGTGGATTTTGCAGCTCTCATTTGCAACGGATCTATCAGAGGGATATTACTAGAGCCCTCACCAAATCACTCTTACATGGTCACTCCCCTGAGAAGTGAAACATTTAGTAGTCGGTTTCATATCCACCTGAACAGATCCACAGGGAAAACTGTTGCTTACAGGCTCAGAAGCAGAAAATAAATAATGAAGTTGTTTTTGGATGAATATTGGTTTAATTGAACTTATTGCCACAGCTAATAGGGCTTTTCAGGCTCAGGTATTACCCATCAATGTTGTTTATGTGTCCCTAGAATAAAAGTGGTGCTTTGTGCATTCCAGCAAATAGGAATAAAGGATAGTTGGGATGGAAGGGAGTGTGGGCGAAAGATCGGGGGCTGCCTCACCTTGTCAGAAAGGTTCTTGAGTACATTCTTTAGTCCAGTTGAAGAGTGCTCCTGGGCGGCCTGGAGGAGCTGGTCTGCTAAGCTCGTGATGAGGGGCTGGAGGAGGCTCATGGTGCTGAGTACCTCCTGAGCTTTGGCTGTGTGCTCTGGTGAGTAGTAGATACACTGGTAGGCAGTGCTGAAGCTGTGGTGAAGGAAAAAAACAAACATTAATACGGATTTGAAATGGTCATGGGCCAGATACAGTGCTGTCGACCAGAAAATAGAAATGAAAGTGGCCCAAATCTGATTTGAAAACTGGGCCACACTTGCTCGTAACTAGATTGTAGCTGCATGGACAGAAGCTCAAATCATTTGTTTTGTTTAGATCGGCGCTGCTGGTTCTCTTAGTGTCCTCTTGCCACTGGTGTGTGCCAGAACTGGGAAAGTAGGAATTCAAGCTACACAGCCCTGAAACAAAATAATTCAAAACATAAACAGCTGATCAAATGACCTATTGTATGAGGTGTAATTCAAGTTAGTGCTCTTCTTATCCTTGTAAACATGTTCTGTGATAAGACTCTAATTAAGGCTGTTATCATAATACAGTATTTTAAAACGCCATTACTGATCTTGACCAGATCAGAGGGGAAATTGATTTATATGTCTCTACCTGTTGTAGAGCAAGTGACGCACCACTCCGAGTTGGTTTGTTTACTTTAACAGTAGCAGCTCCAAACTCCAGCGACAACATCTACAGAACGGTAAAAGTCCGACTGGGAATCACAAGTGCTCCTTTTCCTATTAGCTACAAATCAGATTCAGTACCTGACTACATAGAAAAAAATGTGACTCTGTGTCTTAAAGAAGGGAACTGAAAAAACATGTTAACTATCAAAAGAAGAAAAGCTTTTCTAATCTGATTTGTTATACTCATGGAGTTGAGATTTAGTATTGACAAACAGTTGAATAATGGGAATTTACTGACTATAAATTTAACATCATGGTGCAATATTTTCTGAGCTCGTCAGTTCTCTGCTGCCTTGAAAATGTGCAGCAGCAATGCTTTCCAGGTAGTCAGTGTGAACTGTTAAATTGGACTTGCAGTCCAATGTCAATGCTATTTTTTTTTCTTTTTGCTTAATGAATAATGAATCCATTTTTCATTTCTGGGGGAGCTATTTAATCTCAGACAAAAACACCTTTTGTCAGTTTCTAGATTCAGGGCACTCCAATCAACATTCTCCTCGGGTAAAGTTCCAGTGACTTTCAATGAGTTGCCGCTGACTCGCTGCCATCAGATGTAGCGTGGCGCAAGGTAGTCATTTGCAACCCTCCCAGGTAGTAGTCAGCTCTGCAAGCCCTATGTAGGCCAGACCCCAGAGCCAGATCCTAAGGCATAATTGACATTGAGAGAGAGAGAGAGAGGCACACACAAAAGGCTGGTGCATAATACAGCACTCTGCAGCAAGAAAGTGCTTCCTTAGAAGTTGCCCTGAGGGGAACAGCACTACCTGATGTATCAATAAGTGTGAAAATCTGAAGGTCTTAAAAAATTAGGCGTAGTAGGTCCAAGCCACTAACTCTGTGTTTGACTTAAAACTTAAAAATCTTGGCCTTGTCAATACAGCTAATGAGCCCCCTGGAGGACAACCACCCACAAGCTCGGAGCTAATCAAAGGAATCACTAAGTGAGAGGGAGACACGGGGCGAACAGTGTGCAATACGCAACGGCAAAGAACACCGCCATTTCTACTCTCTGTTATCCCAACTTCCATTGACGTATACCTTAAAATACTAAGCCAAAATTGAATAATCTACTGCAACAAAGTCAAGTATGAAAACTCCTTTGATTGCCTGTGAGCTTACATTCGTCTTACGACATAACGTGGAACTAAAGATTATAAAATCCTGCAGGACTGCAACAATAGAGATACTCCAGGAAAGAGGCAAAGGAGAAGATGCTGGAAGAGGTGAATTTCTTCTGCTGCTGAAATTCAATAACGGCCCTGTTGACTCATAAGTACAAATCCGATCCCATTAGGGAGACTATGCCAGCAATAATGAATGTAGGGACCCGCCACCTGATGCTAGAGGACAGAATTGATCCCCTCTAAGGCCGGCTAAGGCAAGGAACTTTAATTGCCTAATCAGCAATGCTGTCAGTCGAAACGGGGTCAACTAAGACGGCAAACCATGCAAAGGTAAAACAGCATAAATGTGTGAAAAACCAAAGGGGATGTTGCAGCCAAGGATCTGCTTGTCATTTCAACCTTGGCTTTCCCATCCCATATGCAAATGGGAGAGCCGTGTGCCAAGTTTCTAAAAACACGATGCCAATAAAACAAGAAAAATTGCCCAACATATCAACAGAGCTGGTATAAATACTACGTTTGTGGATTTACAAATATTCATCTTTTGTTGAGGATGTGACGGACAGGATGTGTTTGAAAAATCGGGAATTGCATTAAAAATATATTAAATAAGTACACAAATAAGTCTTTTTTTCCCCTGAAGTCTGGACATTTTCCTAGGTTTTTCTGTGTGGAGTGGCTTTATGTGAGAGTGGCTTTATGTTCCTGACAATTTCCAGGAACTTTTCCCGCCAGCCCCCTATTAGAATTCCTGCAAAATGTCCTTGTGAGCCCCTGTGAGAATAGAGAAGGAAACTCACCAAAGAACTCACAGCAAAACTGAGTATAGGCGTGGTGATGGCGGGAAACAAAAACAGGCTTTTATCGTCACGTCCTGCCTCCTGCATGCTCTACGCAGAAGCCACAGAATGTTGCCGATATTTCCCTGTTGGCGTGAATGCGTCTGACTCGGATAAGCTCCCGCTGCATTCGTCATATGTGAAAAGCAAAATCAAGGAAAATGTCCAGACCCAATTTTCCAGATATGTCCGGAATTCATGTCTATAAAACAGCTTAGGTCTAAGACTCCTTCAAGCCAAATCACAGCACACCGGAACTCATTAAAGCCCTCCGTCTTTACCTGTGTACCCTTTGTAGGTTGAAAGCAGACATATTTAAATGGTGGATGGATTACTTTAAAGTTAAACACTTTGTTCTTATGCAGTTGCCATTTAAATCAGACAATGTTGAAAGTCTAATCTATTGGTCTTGTTTGCCTTCCAGTTCTATATTATCTACAATATTCACAAAGAACGTGGACAATTTCTTTGAAAAGACAATAAAAGATTAGATGGCTCATTGTACTTTTCATTATATGTTTTCTGACGCAGAGGCTCCCAATAAAACCATTCATAGTGGTGCTGGGAATTCTCTTTTATTACGCCAGGCGTTGCTTGTGCGTTGTCACTGTGTACAACTGCTGTACACAGTAAATGAATGTTTACTGATATTCATGATATGAACGTGAGGCAATTTTAACTCGGCATCTTGTTTGTGAATATTTTTGTGCTGTGTATGTCTACAAAACAAATAGTATTTTACATTTACAGTAAAGAGCATTTTAAGTGAACTGTTTTGATTTTTTTCTCCCCCTAAAGGCAGAAACTGAGGCATATCACATCAGGACCACCTCACGAGCTTTTTTTTTATGTGCCCACAAATTGCCTTTAAGTCGTCTCTTTCAAATTCGAGCCACAGTAGATGAAAGGGACTTATTTGTGCAAACTCCATTACATAGTGTACATCAATTAAATAATAGCACTCATTATCTCTGTTGAGAGTGACCAGCATCTAACCACGGTGACCTGCTTTTTCTGTGCGAGCAAGGCACTGTACCGTACATGGTTGATATTTTTGTCACTTGAATTATTGGAGACCTCTCTAAAATCTCCTTTTATCTAATGTTTTGTTTTTCAATTTTTTCTGTCATAAAAAAAATAATACCTGCAGACATCTAATTGCACAGAAGAAGAAAAAGTTATACTCCAATTATGGCACTAATGCCAGGATGCAGAGCTAAGTTTAATATGAAACTTTTATCAGCGGCTATCATCCATAACAGCTTGCACGTTGAAAGACCTCCGCTTTTAGCTGATTAACTCCCTATAAAGCCATGTGAAGGTGTCAGGTTTGTTTTCCATTTGTGTGAAACACACCGTCAAACTTCAGTCACATGTGCCAGGTACAAACAGAATCCCAGGTCATGCAGTGCAGTGCACAGCGGCGACCGTGCCATCTTCAAGAAACACGCAGGCTGACTCGTGGCTGTGATGAAAGCCTCGATAGGGAACTGTAAAGCGGAGTCATGACTGGTTATATAAATGTGCTGGTTGAACTCAAGAGTGGTGTGATTGGAAAAATGAAGCTGCACAGTTATTGTATTTGTGGCCCACGTCCAGTTTCATTAGAGTGATTTTCAGTTTGCACAGACATGTAAAGGCCTTGGCAGCTGTGAAATCTCTGGTACATGTACTGTAAGCTAATTGAATGCAGACACGATTTAGAAAAAAAAAGAAAAGCAACACGACCAAAAAAAAATGGAAGCTGCTGGATTTTCCATATGTTCAGAAAACAATATTGAAATCTATCTGGCCTTAGGAGTCATATTTGTGCTATATTTTCACTTGCAACTTTTGTGAGAGAGTATTACTTTCCTTTTAGGTGAAGCTCCTCCAGACTCCATTACCTGATGTCGGTACATCATTGTTGGGAGAGCAATGCTTTTAGGAGGAATTGCTGCCGGACCCCAACACACTCTCTGATAATGTATGATAATGGATTCTTCTTAATCCCACCTCGTTTCTATTTGCGCCCCCGAGTGCGCCATGCGCCTCTAGCCATAAAAACACAGGAGGTGTATTGACACTCGTCTGCACAATATGCTTGGTGCACCTGACTGCGCTTCGCATCTGCACTCTGATTCATGAATTTATCGCCCTTCCTCTTCTTCTTCAAGTTTAACAACGGATCTGGCAAGAGGACCCATCCACGTGCTCAGACATTAGTGGGGCCCCACTCAATCTGGTACGTCTCCGAAAGGGACTCCAGTCTCATAAAAGAAAGCTAAAACGAGCAGTGTGTCCAGGGTGAACTTTGTTCTCGATTTTTCCGAAATGATCAATAGAAATTGGTTATAACAGTAACGACAGGGAGAAAATTGCTGGGCCCAGCGGCCTAATTAAGTCACCATCTCCAGCGCGTGGCTAATTAATAGTGGAGAGAAAATTAATGAAGAGCTTGTGGCCTGCTGCTGACAGCCAGCGGGAGTAAAATGCAGCAACGTCAGCAGAGTGCCCTGCGGCACTGCAGGTGACTGCCAAAGCCTCCTTCGTCATTCAGACAACACACTCTAATCATAGTTTTCACACCAGGCCACTGCCACATGGCCACAGCAGAAAATATACAGTTTGCTGTAGATAAATGCTTGAAGAGCTGATCTTTTTTTTTAACTGCCAATCCCCATCTGTTGTTGATTTCTCTACTGGGCAGTGTTCTCTGTGAACCAGCCAACACTTTCCTCAGTGATTCACACACAGGCTAGAAACCCTGATCTGTGACCAGATAAGCCTCATGGCTACTGCCAGTGTCCGTCTCCATCCTGAAGCAGGCTGATTCCAGAGAAGGCAAAAAAAACAAAAACAAAAAAACAACTAACAAGCTGCTTTTTCCATTAGCATAGAGACATAGTCGGTGCCAATGTTTAGTCCCTCAAACACACCCACAGTAGCACTGGGAGAAAGTTATTTCGTTGGACAACATGCTGCTAGTCACATTAAATCTGAACATCTTCCCCGGGAGACTCTATTAAATGTGTGCGATGTAGTTTAAACCACTCTCTGGGTCCAAGGAAATGTGTCATCCGGCAGTCCAGCTTGACCAGTAGGCCTGGCGGAGTGACAGTGCTTCCCATCTCCCAGTGCAGAATTCAAAGACACATGTAGAGAGAAGCTCGACTGCACAGCTTCTGCACTGTAAAAGTACAGCAGCCCTTACAAAAAAGGCAACTGTCCAACATTATGCTGGAAAACTGTACACCGGTTAAAAACATACTACATCTTCTACTCCCAGGCACACAGGCACACAGGCACACAGGCACACACACACACACACACACACACACACACACACACACACACACACACACAAAATAAATAAAAAGTGGCAATGTTCAAGTTCCATAAAATCTGTCACCCAGAAAAAGAGTGTGGCACCGTTATGCGGATTAGCTGAATAATTCAACAGAGGCTGTTAATGAAAGATTAGACCACCTCAGCAAATCCACTGCTATGTCTATTGGGTTCAATTAAAAACGGATAAAAATCCAGTGACTTTTAAAACAGCCATTTAAGTGGGACTGTACGCATTAATGAAAGATAAATGCTCTTGCCCTGTGTGTACATGTGCAGGGTATCTAGAGGAATACTAAGTGTGGCTATTGATTAAACTCTTTGCTGGCCCATCCTGAGAGACAAACTACATTGCATACTCTGGCCATTGCCAAGTTTGGCCAATGCAGGTTTTTAATGGATCTGGAAAGGGCCCTCCTCCCTCTCTTCTTGTGTCCAGGGAACAAAGACGAATGGCTCTTTTATTGCCCTCATGGTAACACCTCTGTGCTCCGGTTTTCTTTTTTTTCCCTTCCTCAATCCTTTTCCATCTTCCCTTTGATGAATTAATAACACATTGAACAGCCAAGTCTCACATTTTTTGCAGATTGTTCCCTTTTTAATCAAATGTGATTACAAAGGGCTGCTTCTGAAAGGCGAGGGGACATACTGGGAGAAGTATGAGTGTTTGGGTGTGCACACACATTAATCTTTACTGTGCTGAAATAGGCTGACTTGCAGTGCAATTAGGGGACTCTCAACTGGACTTGAGCACATAAAGAAACCCAATCGGGACCTTCCAGGCGAAATATTTGGTCAGACGTTTGGTGCATGTGTAATGAAAGTAATTCAAACCACAAAATAGTGAATGTGCTTAAAGTAAACACACACCCTCAGTACAATGGCCACAATGAATTCACGGAGAAATTCGAGTTTATTTCCAATTCTGACGACGACTGGCAAATGACTGCATTCCAGGTCAAACATGGATAAGGCTCAGTGCAGGCCGCAGTCAGTTAGCCAGGCGGAAAATTGGAAAAATTTAAGCTACAGTGAGTGATTAGCTAAGTCAAATATGAAACAAAAAGCCCCGTCTCCCCAGTGAATTCTTTCTGAAGTCTAATCTTTCATTCAAAGAAAGTGATTTCACTTCAGTGGTTTTTCAAAAATATGCTAACCTTATCATCGCTCCTGCTAGCAGATAAAAACTGACCATCTTCAGCAAATTCACTTGTGCGTAAAGAAGTCCTTTCATTGTTTTTTTTATTATTATCAGCATATGCCCCCAACTATTTTTTTCCCATCAAGTTATCCATTTTATACTCACACCTCACCCGCCTTCATATTCCCCTCTTTCTTGAGCTGCAAACTCTGTAACTAATTGGATCTGGCATGGTCTCTAATGACTTTGCACTCTATGGGGAGCTGGGGGGGGAATCATCCTTCATTTCTTCTGGCATCACTCAAGTGACCACATACTGAACTCCAGTGACATATACTTAAATTTCTGGATCCAAAAGGAAAAGACAGACAATTTTGCAGGATGCTGTTGGTCTCAGGTTTGCACTTTCAGTTACTGAATGTATGGATGCATCTATTTTTGTATAAACTTCTTAAATGCTCTGAGCAAAGGCCAGACTTCTTTTTACACTACTCATTGTTTATCCTCTGAAAATGTATAGTTTCTCAGGTTAAGAAGTTAGAAGTAATTTTGATTGATTGTGCTTATTGATTTATAGATTTATATCCAGGTGCAGACAACACATCTCACTCTCAGCTGAGAATTTCTCCCATTCTTATAACCTTAGTCAAACTATTTGGTTTTGAATTTCAAGTGCATTCAAGTATTGGCTCCAGCTGGGAAGTTGTAGAAAAAGCTCCTCAGTGAGAAGTTAACATACAACTTCAAGGGGGAGTAGAAAAAGCTTCCCAGGCAAGTGCAGGAGAACTCAGCAAACCTTTTTGGCAACCATGCCTGTTGCCTCAAGTCAAATTGAGCTGTCAGACGCAGTGGAGTTTCACTCTAAATTCAGCTTGCTTGGCTGTAAGTAACTGTATAGTGCTCGGCAAATCAAGTCCATTGGCCAGGGACAAATTTGCCTGTCACTATCAATTATGCCCAAGTTAAATTCTTTTGTCAATACAAACCTGTTTCCACATCAGCATGTGTCCTGTATCAAATTCCCCATTCTTTCTAAACACCATGTCTGCATGCTGTGAACGTTTCCGCCCTACCTCTTTTTCTCTGCTTCGTATCTGCTGAGGAGACGCTGCAGACCTCCAAACTTGAAGCCCTGGAAGTGGGCGGCAGGGGCACCGACGGTGACAATGTCATAGAATGCATCTGCAAAAAGAGATGAGAATGTGTAAACCTTGGAAACACCAAAGCCAATGGAGGACCTCCAAAAATGACCTCCACTTATTGGACTGGTTTATTACTAGTTATAATAATCCCATATATTCAAGTATTTAGTGGAACATGTTAGTGCGCATTCCACAGGTGTTCCACATGTGAGGCTGAGTTCATTGAGCATTGATTCAGCACCTATACCACAGTGAAATGGTGCTCCTATTCCATTTAAATATATAACATAAATACACAAATGGTTTTTATACATGGGCAGATATTCCAATATGAATGCACAAACGAAGTCTGCACTTCACTAGTATATTTGCTGTTAGTCGTACATAGTTGTGGCTGATTCTTAATGTGACCTAATCGCTATATTACCAGTCTTCTGGTAGTCATCTGTAGCTCTGGCCCCATGTCGAACCAGAAGGACGGACAATGACAAAGCTCTTTATCCCATTTTGCACACCGGTATCAAAAATAAATAAACACCTCACAGGTCGGCTAGGCGGGCACAGAGGTGCCTACAACAGGCCTTGCTTTGAATGAGTAATGGATGAGGCTGACAATAAAATCAGTAAAACAGTGAAGAGGTAAAGTAAAGGGGGGGGGGGGGGGGATATATTTTGGTGTTGTTTATTGCCAGGTCAGTTAATGAACACCCCCAGGATCGTAACAGTCCACAGCTCCAACCACCTAGCAGGAAAATATGCTTGAAAAATTGCTGGATTTTGAAATTAATGACAAAACAGAGCTCCAAGTGTTGCCACGGAGATGTGAATGATATGACCAACAACTTCCAATCCCTTAACACCACCACAACAGACCAAAAGTGGCTTGATGTCGGGGCATTGCTTCTACCCACTGCTCTCCCCATTAATTATCCCTGTGCCTCGCCAGGAGGCCCTTCGTCCGCCACACGTTTGGCCCCTGGAGTGTTCTGATGTCCAAGCTCCCTTAATTGCTTCTCCCACAGCAGAAGTGCACTGGAACACAATGGTGAGTTTCAGAACATCAATTTGTCCTTGATTTGCTTGCTACTTCTCTCACCACGTCCACTTCTCAATACATCAGCAAGAGGACAAGCTGTTTGAGTACGGAGAGGACAAAGGAAACTGATTGTGGCAGGGAAGAGAGTAGTTATAAATCATATTCAACCCATTCAACGATCCAGTTTAACAATGACAAAACATCCTCTTGCTCGACCCAAACGACTGCACAGCAAAGCTTTTAGTTCAGCTATGTCAAGCTAAGTTCTTTAAGGCTGGAAATATTTAGCAGTTGTCATTTTAGAGAAAGAATACCGCCAATTCCAGCAAAACAAATGGATACCATTTTGGGCTCAGAGTGATTTTTTCCCCTCACGATTTCCTTTACTTGCTGGATGATCAATAGACAAAATGAAAATGAATGGTTTAGTGTTGCTGAGTGGATTGCATAGCCAAAACTCCAGGAAATTCATCACTTCAGAAAATCAAAGGGAACAATAGAGCAATTGACTATGGTTGGATACTGAGACTCAGCTACAGTGAGGAGTTGGTTCATGTTCTCTGTGCTGGCTGATTGCAATCATTTATTCAATGTGTATTTCCCTTTCACATCACAGAAAATGTGTAATTCAGCCATTTTGGTACAACCTTTTGTTTTGTTTTTCTTTTTTTTATTGCGTTATTCAAAGAGGTTCTTGTTATTTGGACAAAATAATAGAAACACCTCTCAGTATAATGCAGTACAATACAACAGCATCATAAACTGCAGCCAAAATGACCATATAGTTTGATCAACATATCTCTAACTCCATTCATTTTAGCTAGGTGTACCTAATAAACTTCCAACAGAGAGGACGTTGTTAATGAAAACACAATTTCACTGCGAAGTAAGCAGTAGCATAAGAGATGGCAAAGTGATTGATTGTAAAGTAGATTGGTATTTCCGTTTCTTTTGAGAGTGGCAGATATGTAAATGTGGCGGAAAAAATGAAAAAAAAGAGAGGTACCTACATTGGCGTTACAAAGATGTAGTGATTATTTGTTTTTGACACCAATATATTCATTAAAAAAAAATAGTTTGGTGGTCACTGGAGTCTGCAACGACAACCAACCCTGACCCAAACCTGTCTGCCATCTTTAGAAATCCAGGAGGAGTGACGATATGCATGCGCTAGCGGTGAACCAATGAACGACCTCATTCTTTTTGTGCTTTCGGCCTCAGACATACCTCCAGGTGGTGCAGGAACAAAACATTTGTCAGGAAGTCAAGTTAAATCCTCCACCTTTTTCCAAAACATTTGGCAGTGTTTGCAAGTTGGAAGCTGATGAGGGATGTAGTAGAAATTTCTAGATCCTATGTATTCTTCATATGTATTTCTCTATTACTTTATGACCAGATTGACTGATGCATGATAAGTGTGTGAGAAGTAGAAATGTCAGACATCAGTGTCTCACTCAGTGCCCAAGGACAAGACAAGATGTCCTGGAAGACGGCCAGATACGTCTCAAGGTGGAGACATGTAACCTAGCATTAGTTTAGCACTAAGCAATATGTGTCCCAACTAGAGGGTGCAAAACCCTGCTATTTCTTTCCTCTGTACTCAGTTGATCATTGAATGTGTTGTGAGTCAATCTGCAGGTTATGAATTAAACTTATAGAAATACCAGTGTTGACTTTGGTCTTTAATCAACAGAAATTGCCACAATAGGAACAGCTTCTGGTCCTATTGTGCCAAATCATGATGATGTGACAGAGTTGCCCGGGTCAATTTTTGGACAATTCATAACCAAAACAACTAGGAGTCAATGTCTGTCTTGTGAAATTGTTAATATTCAGGTTGCATTCATGACAGCAAGTACATTTTATCTGTGTGTGTGATTGATTTTTTGTGCCTTTCTGACTTTTGTGGATAATGTAAATGACAGCTAAAATACAGACAGGAAATATATGCAAAAAAAGAGAAGGGGTAAACAACATGCAACAAAGGGGATGAAGTCATTCTATGGTGAGCACGCAGCCACTCGGCAGCGTGTATCCTTCAGATATGTAACTGCAGGTATGCTTTACTCACACAGACTCATAAACCACCACCGCCTGGATCTAAGACAAGGCGTGGATTGATTGTGTCAATCAATTCAATTTACAAACTCTCCGGAGGCTTGTTCTATCACAAGGTTTCCCCCTTTTTTCTGCTCGACAGTGCGAGAAAGTAGCAGGATTGTATGTCCACTTGATTTTACTTATTTTATCTGTCATTCCTGATGTCTTCACTGAAAGAATTGTAGTTTATGTCAAGGTTTGTCAGTCTATAACTTTCCATCATTCACAGAGTGTATGGTGGAAATGGAGTCCACTCGCAGATGTAGTGAGGCAGCAGTTAGTCACCTTAACACATTGAGACAGTTCCAGGACAATAACAGGCTCTGCCAGCCAGAGAGCAGCAGTGGAGCAGACAGCCGTAGTCTTTCTCTCTGGAAAAACGCAATGGGCTTCATTAGCGTTTGGTCTTTCTTTCCCCGGGTCAAGTGAATTTGCACCTTTTAGCCCGGGTAAGGATGAACCACCCTGTCTGAGCCCGCTGAACGACCCTGACAGATGGAGAAGTCAGACATAGAAAGACAACAGTAGGGGACAAGCACGGCAGCATCAGCTTACAAATGGACCGACAATTCAGCTCAAACAGCTTGAACCACGGTGCCTTTGAGTAGGTCTGCAAAATGTCCGTCAGTAAGTGTATTGATCAGACAAGATCAAGACAAGGCGAAGGCAGTAGTGTAATACCTGTTTTTATGGGGCACGTCACCCTCATCCTCTGGGTGTGCAAGTTGATTGGGATGAACTCCAGGGATTTCTGGGCTTTGCAGCAGCTTGGCTTGAATGACCGACCTGAAAAAACCCCCCCAGAGACATGAGTATGCAATTTAACTGTGGCAAAGATTTCAAAGGCAGAAACATCCCTAATATAGTCACTTGTATTACCAAAAGCTCTTCCCATCTGCTTTATATAGCTTTTCTCTTTATCATCTTGGTAATGTGCTTATGAAAAAAGGAACAACGACAAAGAAGTAGATTAACAAACATTAGATTTAAAAAAAAATTGGACTGATGTTCAAATGCTCTCTTTGATTCCCCCATAAAAAGAAAACCTTTGTGCAATGGAATGACTTGAGATCTCTTCAATGAACAAATCAGTGACAAATTAAAACATAAATATAATACAATGGCACCAAACTACAATCCATTTAACATAAGGGGTTGTAGAAGTAGCTGTTGTGTAGATTCAATTATACATCGTAAAGTAGATTTGTACAAATTAATTGTTGCAATATTCAAAGTAAAGTGATGGTTAAGAAGGCATGAAATTCAATGATAACTTCATTTATCTCCAGTGAGTGGTTGCTCAGTAAGTACATGAATACCGCTTAACAAATTACAGTACAGCCATGTTTCATATGAGTAAAACCCAGTTTACCCATTTCGTACCAAAGGAAGCAGCACAGTAACATAAAATGTCACGGATTACACAAACACAGAAAAACAGCAGACTACAAATTATTCTTTGCGGGACAGTAGGGTTGTGATGAAGTCATTCCTTCTCTTAATTGCCCAAGCAAGATCAGTTAACACACATCTACACTTATCAGGTATCAATTAGAGGCGAACAAGCATCTCGAAAGTAGCTCATTTTCAATCAGCCGCTTGTAACATCCACTAATGTGCGGCATAATCCTTTAAGCACAGGACCACTGCAACTTCACTAAAAACATCCAATTAAATTATTTCTGCCAAATTATACTCTTTGTTTGTGGCTTATAGTTAAGCTCAAAATCCCAATCCGACTCTCCACGTTGGCAGCTCAAATCTCAAGTATGTAGAAAGGGTTGATGATCCTCTTTGAGATGAGGCTAAGCTTTAAAAAAAACAATCAAGAGAGTTTTAAAAAGTTTTGTACACATAATTCACTTAAAATTAAAGTATTCAGAACAGGTACAGAAGACCAAAGTCGTCAAATTACACAGTTTCATCTAATTTGGCATTTAAACTTTTAATTAAATTCTCTGAGGACACGCGCCTTTAAACTTCTTGTCAATGTGATGCAGATCTGGTTACAAATAAATTCCAAAACCAACAGAAACTGTTCTTGTGCAAGATACAAGATGTTTTTTCAGCCTGTGTGACATGTCATGTTCTTTCTATTCTTTAGTTTGTAGACATCTAAAGCACTACCAAGCTGTAGTCTTGACTTAACTGCAGCTGTTTCTAAATATTATGACTGGCAATTTTATAATAATTGTCAGCTCATATGTCACAGATTGTTGAGTTACTGGACATTTCATTTGCGTTGGAGTGCAGGTAAGTAAAGTGTGCAGTGTGGTGAGGAACAGCGAGGTGTGTTCTCTGTACTGTGGCTCACACCATCTGTTCACCGCAGCATAATGACAAGAAGACAAAGTAAACTCTAAGTATCCACACTTTCTCCCACCTGTCCGTCTGACATGTGCCAAACTTCACAGTTCTATACATGGACTCTTTCTTCGTGGTTCAGTAAATTCTACTGAACAGAAACGGAACAGTCGGAGCCCCCCTTATTACAGAAATTCAATGTTCACAACAGAATGTAGATGAGAGAACCTGTTAGCTGCCACAGATTTTTAACAGTACATGGCAGGTTGGCCAAACATAAAAACAAATCCACTGCACCTCCATTACGGTATATAAAGCTGAAAACCGCTGACCCACTCAAGATGAAATGTGCTACCACAGAAATGGATGACACTTATGACTCAGCGGAAGCTGACAGCAATATGGCTTATTATTTTCAAGCACTGAAAAATCAATCACGTCTTCTCACTAACAGATTTGCAACAACTTATTGAAGAGCAAATGTAAACAGATGCCATTTGTGAACACCAGCTATACAATCTGTTGAGTCATTATAATGAAGACCAATACACAGTATTGCACTGCATACAAACACCCTTGCTTTTAATTTGTCTGGACGTAATGTACTACTGTGCAGAGCTTTGTACTGTGTCTTGTCCTGCTTTTGGTAAGTATTGTTCTGACACTGTGAAGATGTTTACATTTCAGACGAAAACTAACTGGTGCCATACATCACATTTATGTTAAGGATTGCACACGGTCCCTAACAAATCAAAATGAATAAATACAACAAATCACCTCCACATGTATAAATATGTAGTCTATAAAACTAAATGTTTAGAGTATTCCGTACAGACAAACTTTTGGACATTAAACAATTCATACAGTTCAAAGAATACCTTTCTGCTGTGATCAGTGATTATTACCTCAATGCGAAGAGGAGGCTAGACAATAAAAACCTATACTGCTTGTGCAAATTTCTTTATGACTGGTCTCGTCTGTGCACCTCGACGCGTTTCTGTGCTCAGACGAGTCCTTTCCAACCGCTAACATTCCAGTCGGTGACTGAGCTGTCATCCCTGCTCAGTGGGGTCTCAGTGTTGGCTGTAGAGCTCTGGGGACCGGGCTAATCAAGCCAGTGACTGTTGTAGGTTAGATGAATTAGCCGTATCAGATCCCCATCTGTCTGTCCAGGTGGGCTGGCTATGTGACAGAAGGTGCTGGGTGCCAGCTGTACTGACCAACAGCTGGTCAGTATCTCCTCTTTTAATCTTTTCCGTCATTTCTTTGCTCTTAGCCCCTTTTCTGTGCACCTTTTATTCCTTCAGAGGATGAAAAACCAATATCCTATGCTTTTAAAGATGTCTGCCTGGGCGTCCGAAGAACAAGCTGAGAAGGAGAGAGAGAGATAAAGAAAAAAAACAACACCACAAGATCATACAACCACCACTGGAGGTTTGAAAGTGTCAGGTCTGTCGGATCAATGTAGGTCTGTGTAAGCATGTTAAGGACTCTATCTTCATGTTCCTGTGATGCTGAGAGCACAGCAGGCTTTTTGAATCAATCCACAGTTGGAGATGTTGTATACACAAGAGGAAGAGTGGACGCACGCTGAGAGAGTGGTGGGATCAGTCTGAGCGTGTGAATTAGACAAGTCAGTCACGTCTGACCGCGAAATTTTTCTTTTTTTCTTTAAAAAAAAACATTCATACAATTTATTCCTGTTAACATTGTTTGTTAACATTGTTTGTTGGTTGGTTTGTTTGTCAGCCAAATCGAACCCATTACATTTTGGCAAAGGGGCGGATCCAGGAATGTTTATTCCAAAGGGCCGAGGAGGTAGAAGCAGTCGTCCTCTAACCCGAAGGTCGGCGGTTCGCTCCCTGCTTTCCCCCAGTCTGCATGCCAGTGGGACCTTGGGAAAGACTAAATTGCCTCTGACGGCTCCTCCGACAGTGTATGAGTGTGACAGAAAAAGTGTGCTAAATAGCAGCACTGTATGTGTCTTGTGCTGTAAAGCGCTTTGTGTGGTCAAAAGCCCAATATAAGTACAGTGGATTTACCATTTAACATTGCATGGGAGAGCATTTTATTGACATTTGCAAAGATTTTCCCAGGAATAGTGCATGGACCAAATTTTTTTCATTCATCCTATTTATGACACTGATATTTATGAGAGTGTGCAATTTGGTGTGGCTTGATTGAATGTTGAACCTTGGCAGAGGTATGTTCTAGTGAGTGCCATTCTAGTATAGTTTGGGTTTTTTTCAGCAGGATTTTGCTAATATTACTGAATGGATTTCCAACAAGGAGCAACCCTCCATCCCCCAGTGGTTTGTTAACTGTCATTTTGAATCCTTGAAGAGTATAGCAATTTGACCAGTGCCATCGTTTATCCTTCTTGCAATCTGTACAATAACTGGCTTTACTGGCGACCACACAGATATATGACGCTGCCTTGATCTAAAATATGTAGCTCTGGGCCTTAAAAATGTAATTATCCCATAAGTGGAGTGTAAGATAAACTGTCACATGTGCGCCAGTAACACTGGAGGTCCATCAAACACCATGCCGACATAATTATTTATGTGCCTTTAATTTGCCGGCTCGTAAACAATGGATGTAGGGATGATTAATTCATGAACGGAGCACAGTTATTAGAGCATCTGAAGTATTTGCTGAGGTCAGCTCATCATTAAAAATGGATATGGTGTAGAACTTCAACATAGAGACTATGCCTCAACCTCCCAGAGGAGACCGTCTCTATTTTACTCTTCTTATTCTGCTACCTGCAGCTTCTCATACCATATTTTCTTTTTCTTTCATACAAATAAAACTTAAATGAAATAAACATAGGGGAAAACTCCGTCTGATCCCTGCACACAGATCACAGATTCCACTTTGTGCATTAAAATCCTCCCGACTCCTCAAATTAATGTGCATTAGAGTCAGCCTCTAATTAAGGTAAATGCACTTATAATCCTATTTAAGGACAGCTATGAGCAATGAGCGTACAAACATCTGGACATTCAGCTTTTCCATATGAACATTTTGAAAGAAAGAACATATTGATGCATCCCCGAAAGGGTTCTCAATTTGTACAGCCTACAATCAATAGAACGTGGAACCAATCTTCATATTTGTCGCCATTTGTTTAGCTTTGGTAATCATCTTTTCAATCACCATCTCCCCCGTGTCTGCTCATCATCCACTGGTCCTCACATTCAGCTCTCCACCTTTTGTAATCATATTAGCTATCAATAATTCATTCGCAGCAGATTGCTCACCCAGCTTGTTTGTGTCTGTCATCCTGTTAAGGTAATGTAGGAGAGGATTAGAGTGCCGAGTGTGGCGAGAGCTCCGCCATTTATTGCAACATCTGGGCCACACAGGGAACTTGTCTGGAACTATAATAACCAAAGCCACATTATCCATTTCCCTCGCCCTCAGCCTCCCTCCCTCCCTTAGAGCCCAGGCAGTGAGTGTAGAGGCTTAACTACCATCATCTCTTATCAGCTGGGCAAAGCAAAAAAGCTACAGAAACAAATACCTCATTAGGGGAATGACAGTCAAATTAATCAACAGCCATAATGTTTCTATGGCCACAGCAGGAGCATAGGAGGAGATTATTAAGAAAAAGGAAAAGAAACAAAGAAGGGAAATTCTCGAGAGACTGATCAGTGAACTTTAATGTCTATTCTGCTTGTCCTGTTAAGAGACTGATAATGTACTGCGGACACCTAACAGCCGTTGTTTTGTACAATAAAAGTCTGTCTCCTTAAGGGCTTGTGTATGCTTAAGGGCAATGACTTCTCCACTGTTTGTATGTAGTGTGAGGCTTTATCCTGTTTTCAGGTATTTAATCTGAACAAAAAAAATACGTCACCTTCATATTTCCAAATTCACTTTAAACACCCCATCTCCACAAGCCCTCTATGGCATCATCACATATTCCATGTTTCCTTGTTGAATGTCAAGGGCAGCTGAGAAACAGCCTCATTACTTTCTATGTTCACATTATAGCAAACAGCTTAGATTAATTCTATTATGGAAAATATCTGGAAAAAAAAAACCAACAACCCCAAACTGAGCAAAAATATTTGCATAGTAAATATAACACTGAGTATTTGTAAATGAGATGCAAGAATCATGTTTTTGTTTGTTTGAGATTTGTACCAGTTTTTATGTGTAGTGCAAAGAGTAACTTTAACAGAACACAGAAGGGCACATGGATACACATATTTCAACTGCCCCTTATGAAACCTGATAGATGAACCAACCTCTCATTAAAGCCTTCCAACAACACAAATCACCCAGAATCCATCACTCAAGTCAAAGTTGTCCTCTCTTTCTTGAATTAACCAGACAGTTTTCGGGCTGCCAAAAATATTGTCAGCTATGATCAGGTTATTACTGAATCAACATGT
Organism: Scophthalmus maximus; assembly: GCF_022379125.1. Classification (NCBI taxonomy): domain Eukaryota; kingdom Metazoa; phylum Chordata; class Actinopteri; order Pleuronectiformes; family Scophthalmidae; genus Scophthalmus; species Scophthalmus maximus. The sequence continues at coordinate 7,983,089 of NC_061522.1, read as the reverse complement.
ACAAAACAAAAAATATATATTTTTATTTTACCTCTGAAGGACATAGTTAATTAACTGGTATGCCAACCACAGCCAGTAGTTTTACTTGGGCTTTTTCAAAGTACAGTTGTATGCACAAAATTACATTTCAATTTTATTCCAATTCTTTGGGAAAATTGAAAATGTTTTCATTTACATCCAAAGACAAATCATGATAAGAAAAGAAAAAAAAAATACTTACTTACTGGACCAGTCACATGGCTCGTAGTTTGACATGGGATGACATCACTGAACTGATACATTCAAGAAAGCTTTGTACTGTTACCAAGGACACAACCAGAACACTTTCATCTCCAAGTGTGTATGCATGGCATGGCATGGCATATACCTCAGATCAGAATCAGAAAAAATTCCCAGAGGGGAAATTGCTTTTTTCCCCCCATTGCACAGTCTACATGTGCGAGATGCAAAACCCTTTGCAGGTGTCACTGAAGAATTCATCACAAGATAGACACTGCAATAGAGGATGCACAATTTAGAAGTGGGTGCAGTCATACCAGTAATCTTGTCCAGGTCAGCCAAAGTCTCCTGGTAGGAGGAGATGGTTCCTCCATATCTCGTCATCACCTCCTTCCTCAAGTTGTCCCAGTGAGGAGAAAGCTCCCCCAGCTCCCTCAGATCCTGCACCCTACAGAGAAACACAAATTTATGAGATCTTAACAGATAATTGATCAATAAACTGTCAGAATCTTAACTAGTGTTCCTTCTTTGTTTTTATAGTTTGTTGAAAATAGACATCATAGATAATATGATATATTTTTAGGGAGGAAGTAATTGATCAATATCATAGTGCTAGAACTATTTCTTCTGCTTTCAAGTTATCAAAATGTGCCAGTGTGAGCACAAAGTGAATTGCACAAACAACCACCCCCCCCCCCCAAAAAACAAAGCCAGACACCAACAAATTTCTGAACCTCAGGTGTCCACTTGTCCACTCTGCTCTGTCAAATTTTTCCCCTGCACCTTCCTCCCATCTGGTCTTTAGTGGTTGCCTTTCATCTGTGGCTGCAGCCTAAGGCCAAACCCCTTCTGAGCTGCTGTATTAGAAACTAAGAGTGGCCAGGCATCAGTGTGTGTGCATGTGTCTGTGTCTGAGGGGGAGGCTGATTTCCTCCAAGGAAGAAGAGCCTCTTTCACCGGCTCATCATTTGCATGTGAATGGCGACATCAGATGGACAGATATCATTCAGAAAACAGTCATGCAGCATTCACTGAAAGGTAAATGGAGGGGATATTATAGAAATCCGAGGTTTAATACACAGCAGCATTGAGGATAACAAACGCAGTCATACACATTACTTTCATGATAACGAGACCAATTTTCTGTGATTACTCCTCATGCATTTTGTATTCTGTATGTCTATAAATGAAAGGCTGCATGTATAAATGCTTGTTGGTTCGACTTATTGTTAAGACCAGGCATAATTGCTTGAATGCATAATGGAGTAGTTATTTCTTTTTTTTGTACTGTAGTTCTACTATAACACATTAGGCACCGATCGTCTCCCCAGACCATTTCTTGGCTTCCTCCAGGTGAGGAAGTTATTTTTAGATGACTTTGAAGTATTTCAATACACAGAAGAGGGTGATGGAAATGAAGCCAGAGAAAGACATAGAGGGAGAGAAAGAGAGAGGCAGAAATTTCAAAAGATAAGAAAAAGAAAAAACTCAAACAAACAATGAACATTATCCAGACAGAGGAAAACTGTTTCTGGAAATACATGCTGTGGTTGGATTATCTAAAAGAAATTTAAAACATTGTGTTAAATGAAGCTAAATTTATATAATATAACATAATATATGTATAGATCTGCTGATAAACAAGAAATATCAGTACAGGCATACCAGAGTAGATTTAAGATCCTTCAGGAACAGCGTCTCTATTATATCATTTGTCCAGCAGAGAATGATGATGAAATTTTTTTTACATGTAGGACATTGTGTTTAGCATGTAGATATAGAAAAATGTCATTGCTTTCAACATGTGTTGTGCCTTTTATTTTTCATAATTCATTTTTGCCGTTGATCCCTGTAAGACTCTGTCTGTGTTTTCGTGAGTTTTTTTGTTCCTGTTTGTTTTTATATATGAAAGTTGTTTATTTCAATTGCTGACTATCTTGACCAGGAAAGGTATATATTATCTCAATTGGACCCTTCTGGTAAAATAAAGGATAAATAAAATAGAGAAAGTATTAAAAACAAGGGATCCGAATCAAGATCAAGGCTGTTAATTATTAAAAAAACCTCATTGGCCAGTAAATTGTTATCTGATTTTTAAACTTCTAAATATGTCAGTTTTGGCTTTAGGTGGCAGCAGAAATCTCACAACATTTGCAAATCACATGAGATCCAGTTTTCTGGCCTGGCAAAAATGAAATTAGCTGGCTGTGTATTTCTCTCCTGCAGCTGGACAAAACCTCTCAAGGTGCCACATGCTGAGCGACTCTGCAGGTGGTTGCAAATAAGTTATGCTCATGGCGTTGAAGGACAGACAGGGGGGCTCGCTCACAAAGTGAATACATTCCAGATAATAACGAGCAAAGGAAGCTTGCGGTGCTGTGGGCAGCAGCGCAGGAGCGCTTGTGAGATCAGAGATCAGATTGTTCGATGGGAGCGTGACTTCTATTTTTGGCATATAATTAGTGCTTGACGCCATCCTCAATTATAAAGGGATTTTAACAGGGACCAGCGATGAATATACATATACATATATATATACATATACATTAAAATATAAGATAAGAAGATATTACAATGAATACAACGAAATTGCAAAAGCCCCTCCCAGCAGTGATTAAAGAAACTATATTGCAATCATCTGTATATAACAGTAAAACACACACATTCCATGTCATATACCAACATTCATCATAAAACAAGGGCAGGTAGGTTATTATAAATAATGACTATATTGCACAGATCTTAATAATGATATAATAGTGTTGGGTTCAATATTGCAAAGGCTGAGATTAGCATCTTTGTAAATGAGTGGCTTCGAAACCTCATTTTTTAAATAAAAAATAAAATAGCTTAAGTGTGTTACATGAAAAAAATGATAAAAAGAAAAAATAATCACTCTTCTTTTATTGATGCATACTAATAGAAATACAGGGCAGAACAATTTCTTGACCGTGGGACCCTTGTGTGTCAAGACGACAGCATTAAGGTAGATTTCCCAGCTGGGCAGGTCTGAGCAGGGACACTCCACATTTCTCCCTGGTTTCAATCAAATACATTGTTTCTAACCACTTGGGTTGAAGTGGTCCCTAATAACGTAAATGGACAATTTCAACCAATCAAGGGGCAATATTCTGGTATTTTCAGGTTTATAGAGGAAATGTTACTCGGTACATCAATGGTACAATGCCTTTTAACAGATTGCAGTCATTCACAGTAATCGTAGTCCTCTGACCATACCTTTCAGCTGCAACTGCTATTTGTGGATCAGTGTGTCAAACCGCGGTGTGTGTGTCTCTGATCTGGTATTGTGTGCCTGGGAGTGTTGAGTGGAGGTCAGGGTGGATGATCCGGTTGTAAATAAAAAAGACAGGTTAAAATAAAACATAGCTGCTTTGCTAAATGAGGGCGCTAAGGCAATGGGATGGCAGATACAGAGATATAGTATCACCTCCGTAATCACCGCTATTGTCTGAAAAGAGTAAAGGTGCGATTGAGGAAAAGTGTGATAAGAATAAGTATAGGCTGATTAAGTAAATGCATGTAAAACAGGGTCAAAATGTCATTAAAGGCTTTTGGTATTACATCTAACAGCAGACTTTTACAGAAAAAAGTGCTCAAATAAACAGTTGATGCATAAATGTATCAAGGAGTTGGTTCAAATGTGGTAAAAAAACAACAAATTAAATCTAATATTATACAGTGGAATCACATTTATTTTTTTTACAAGTTTAGTAAACTGTGTTATTTAAGTTTGGATGCTGTCCTTCTTTTGAACCTATACTGTAAAGTCAGTAGTGGGGAATACATTTGGTTTGATATTTCAAAAGATTCCCTCCAGGCATGTTTTAAGACATATAAAAATGACTCTATTTATCTACCAAGTAAAATTCTTAAAATTACAACTACCACTCCCTTCTCATTCGAAACGTCCAGAATCTGTGAGTATGCAAGATGACACATCTCGCTCGTGTAACGACTGGCCTCTGTAGCCTGCGCCTTAAAAATCACGCCTGTCCACACCTTGAACTCAGATATGAGTTAAGTGGTGACAGATGAGTGAAAACAGCCTTCTACTGTCAACATCTCCACATTCCTCATTCTGCACAGTGAAGGTCAAACATCCAAGTGAAGCAGCAAAAAGTTAAACACATTTACAGTATGAGAGTTGAAATCACATTTTATATATCTTAAGATAATGAATTCTGAAGTGAGAGTTTATCCCTTTTACTAAGCCTCTTCTGTTGTTTAAGGATGATTGTTACAATCTGTTAAACTGCTCAGGGTTTGTTGACAAAATAGATAATTATGACACGATACAAAACAATATAGAGTCAACTGTGTCAGAGCTGAGTTATAAGTAATTACAAGCATCTGAATTAATGCAATATCTTCTGTAGCTAAATATCCCCCCCCCCCCCCAAAAAAAAAACATAGGTAGATGAAAATATAAATCAACCGGAATAGAAAATATTATGCAAATGGATGGACAAAACAGGATCCTACAAGATAACAAAAGAGATAAGGATATCGTTACAAAGACGACGAAAAATCTACAATTGATCGATTATTTGGATTTGATATTAAAACATAAAGGGGCTGCTGAACTTTGGCCATTTATTTTGACTTGAAGCATGATGCAGATATTAGAAAATGAAAACCAAGGACAAGTGGAACAATGTGTTAAAATTACTTGGGGAGATGACTAGAATGGAGAATAGAATACATTTCCCATGCCATGTGGGCACCTTTATTTCATGGTGCGTTATAGTGCCTCTTCAATTTAATCACAGAGGGCTTTGTGTGTGGGGTCAATAAAACCTGCGTGAGAGGACTGAAGAACAAACCTTTCTTTCACAACACATGCTGCTCTTTCCAACAGGCGAAGTCATTAATGTGGTCCCGGATGTACAGAGCAATGGAAAACAGTGAAGCCTGGTGTTAAAATGTCACCTATATCCTCTTGACACACAATCACAGCATGTGTTTATAAAGAGGAAAAAGAAGGAAACCAGAGAGCTCTTTTACCACACATGTATTCATTATCTTCACGCACGCAGGCGATGTGTCTTTACTGGAGGAACGGACAAAAATCAGTCACCTCCGTGTTCCCAGAGTTAGATTAGAAGACGACTGTGGACTGTAGTCATGAAAGGGAACAAACCGAAAGAAGAAACATCTGAGATTATCAAAGGGGAAGCAAACCAAGCCACCCACCCATCATCCGTCGCGGCCCTCACAACTTTGCAGCACTAACTGAATCATTAAAAACATACAGTTAGCACCAGTGTGGAGCTGGCTGACAGAAATCGGCTAAATGGAAAGGCACCGTGGAGAAAGACAACATTTAAAGAGGATTATCGGAGAGGTGCTTAAACGACCAAGCTGGATTTACGCTACACATGCCTGTTAATAAACAAACCTGGTATAAGGAAGTCATGGTTTGGAGCCTGCTGAGTGCTCATGAGCTGCATTATGCAGATAAGACATTTAATAAATATTCAATAATTGTCTTCTAAATTTAGCTGCAATTTAAATCATCAGTTTGCAGAACTGATCATCTTTTATTTAAACAGAAAGTAGTGTCGGAGATATTGAGAGGGGACATGTGGAGAAGACTACGTGAGCATGTGAACCGATACCAGTACATCTGTTTGACTGGTAAACCGATAACAGAGCTCGTCTGGTCAATCGGTCAATAATTACTCTTGTTTTAATGTGTATGTGTGTGTGTGTGTGTGTTATTTTTCTGCATGTGAATGTGTCCTTGAACTCCGTGTGACCCTACGTTTTTTTGAGCATAAAGAAGTTATGTTATGAAGCTGTGTGTGTGGATGGAATGTTGTGTGTGTGTGTGTGCGTGTGCGTGTGTGTGTTAAAGTATATGAAAAGGGGTTGCCAGGGACAACAGGCAATTTGAGAAATGATCGGTCTTGACAAACATTAGTCGAGCCCGAGGGAAGGGACTCTTTGATCTACTTACGGGTGCACACTCGCAGACTGGTGAAACACCATCACCCTCTGTCCTCGTCCTAACCTGTCCTCATTCTCGCACAGTATTTATTTTCCAAAATGTATTTATTTTCCAAAATATTTCCAAAATGTTTCACATTTATTCAAATCTGCCTTTTTTTTTTTGCAAGACATAATCCAAAACAGGAAAAGGAGAGATCAGTTTTAAATGTCGGAGGGAGTAATAAAACTAGGAGATGTCAAATGCTGTTGGATGAAGATGCCACAGACTGTACGTTGAATAACTTTACTGTGACTGTATGACTGCTGGAAAACTACTCGCACTACACACAGCATGAAGTCAGACCTTAGTTACTCATGCCATGATGGAAAAAGGGCAAATTAACGAGGCAACTTCTTTATTGAAACAAAGTGAGATTGTGTGGGCGCACGGTGAGTAGAACCCCCCCCCCCCCCCCCCCCCCCCCCCCCCCCCCCCCACCCCCAGGTTTTCTTCTTTTGCATTTCAGACAAAATAGCTGCTGATGTCATGTTCGCTGCCCCGAGACTTTAGGGACTCATAGTATCAAACCCACAGTTATTACCGGTTACGCATTCTGCACAGGTGGCATGATGTTCAGTGAGTGGACTGGGAGACGGTGAGCGCGCGCGTGTGTGCGTGAGTGTGTGTGTATGTAAAAGACAATGTTTGTCATTTCTGGATGCATGGTCATAAAAGCCTCTTTTGAAGTGTTAAGCAGATCTGAATAATTAACTCCTCTCCAAATATGGGCAGGACTTTGAAATAAAACTTTACATTCATTTAACTGGGTTGGTAAAGACATCTATGAGTTACATATGCATACTGTACACACGTTTTACTTTGAAATTGTGACTGTCCTCCATTGCACAACCAGAAAACAAGCTCTCTGATGTAATGCGCAAACAGGCTTTGACATATTAAGATGTAACAGTCGGATTTCACAGATGCTTACCTATTCATGTCCTCTTGAATGTACAGTGAGAGCAGCTGTTTGGGGATGCTAAAGGACAATGTGCACTCCTCCATTTGTTCTCGCACAAGCATCCACTTGCTGTCCACCGTTTGAAATCTGTACACCTTGCATACCGGGTTCTTGAACACTGAAGGGAGGGAGACAAGGGGAGGGAAGAACGGCATAGTGAGCCATCTGACAAAGCAAATTTTTCAATTTTACAAAAAGGAAAACCGAGAACCACAACAGCTTCGACAGGGGCAACCTCAAGGGCGCCACAGACAGAAACTCAAAAGTCACCTGTGGTATTCGGAACAAATTAAATTCCATAATCAATAACTGTGTCTGCCATAGATAAGGTGTTTCTCATCTACCAAGGCCTTCTCTCTCTCTCTCTCTCTCTCTCTCTCTCTCTTTTTCAACCCCAGTGGCAATACAACAGACAAGCAGACTGAAATACAGACCTTGTCCTCTTATTATTTCCTTTAATTGGCTGTTTATTGTACAAAAGCAGGGCACAGAAAGTTGTATCATTTTGAAACTTCGCTTGCTAAAACCCACCATCCAACTCTTCTATTAGACCCAATTCATATTCAGCCCCATCTTCTCCATTTTTGTACAGAGTGGCTAATAGCAGCAATCGAAAAGGCTGGAAATGAAAAACAGCTCTAATGCTCTTATCTGCATGCTGGCAGCAGAGAGAAAAAAAAAGCTGTGTGCCTTTCAGAGCGGCAGTCAGAAAGGAAGTCACTCAATAAGTTGGAGCTGAGGCACCCCAGGTGAAACATAGACAATCTCGCTCTAGGCACTCAAATAAGCGTGGAACCAATAAAATGTTTCTTTCTCTCCTTGAAATCAAAAGTGGGATCCACACGTCTGCTCCTTCCTACAGAGAATGCTCCCTTTACCAAAACCTTCATACGGCATCCTGGTCTGGCAACAGATTGTCCCTTTTTTCCAAGTCACCTGACGAAGTGTCCAAGTCATTAATCTTTGTGGTGCTACGTCGTCTGTCCTCGAGTGTTGAAGTTCAGTGATGCCCGCCAACGCAGATGGGTTCATGGAAGTGGCCCACAGTGAAAGTTCATATGTTGTAAGAGGATATTAATTAACAGTTTTAACAACTGCTTCAATTGTGTAGAGTCGGTTTCAAAAGGAATTTTTTGACTAACACTTGAATTCAAAACAATGTATTAGTTTATGAAATGTCCAAAAATTTGCAAAATATCCTTCTCTTGTTACCGTGGAATTTATCTGTAAGTGGATATACATACAGATAATCAAGATATTTTTCCTGTTCATGTTGAAACTAATTATAATCAAGGATAAGACTGGCCCCACAATGACCCCCCAAAAAAGATTCAAATGCTGTCTAAATGAAATGGGACATTCAGACTTTGTTGGCATGGGGATTATAGTGGAGTGAAATGGATGGCAAAAATGAATGTGGAGCACGGGACACATGGAGAGGAGGGGGGTGAGGGCACAACCTTAATCGGAAGAGCGACAGTTGCTGACTTCCACCTCCGACAGAGAAGTGGATTAACCCCTGAACTCCCCCCTGCCACCAAACTAATCTGACCACCAATCAGACGCTTCTGTTTCCCTTCCCGACACCTCTTAAGAAAATGACTTCCCGAGACATGCTGTGCGTGGGCGCCCCTATCTCCCCGCTCGCTGTGTGCTCATTTTGAAAGGTAATAAAATTGGAAGACTAAATTACATTACTCAATCTGGCGGGGTCTGCAGGGAGGGCATTGTTTTGACGGGCTGCAGATGTGCACCTGCAAACACGGCCGCATTTCACGAGCTAATCACAGTGGCGACAGTAAGCGACAGTGACACCATGACAACAGGCGTGCGGCTGCTGGGGGGCTTAGGGAGGTGGTGGGAACCCGGATAAAAGAGAAAATGGATGTGTGGCACAAATTAATGCGTGGGATAAAAAAAAAAAAAAAGGAAACTAGTTTCCCAAGTCTCCTGTGAACAAGGGCTCTGAAGTTTCAACACAGCAGGAGTCGTGACCTATTCAAGTCTATCCTTTTTCTGTCTGTACGTGTCTTTTATTTTCTCTCTACAATTCTATCACTCTCTACCAGAGAGAGGGCTACAATTCCGTGCTGCCGCTACATTAGTCTCCTGCTATGGCGTATTTTGACTTTACACAGTAGGTGTAAATTATTGTAAGGGTAAAGGTGTTCTTTCTGGACTTACTTTTTCTTTTTTAAATAAAATGGGATACATCACAGATATCTCAAATCATGTCGATGGAAGAATTATTCAAGGGCAGTTCAATGCTAATTAGATGCATATCAACATGAAGTGCCTTTTGGATAAAGGAAGATGTCATAGGATGTTAACTACCACAATTCTGCATTACAATGAAGTCTAAACGGATCCTTTCAAGCTTTCCGTGAAGTTCTTGCCATTTCCTACATTTTTTTTTTACTGTTTTTGCAAAGACAAAGAAACAAAATATAAAGAAATAGGTCTAAAGGTAAATTGGAGATTTTTTTCTCTTCCATTGTCATAATATTTAGCAATGAGCGGTGATGTTACAGGTGTTCAGGGTGTGAATCATACCTGGCCCTGTCAGTGGGTTATTTTCTCTGTCAACGCAGCTATGGGACGCAGACTCACAAACCAAGGGACACTGCAAAGGAAAAGAACAGAAAGAGATACAGAGATAGAATATATTACTAGACATCAAAATGTTCTCTTTGAGACAACGACAGGAATGGTGAAGTACTTCTCCGAGGAGTTTGTGTGGTTTGATGATGATTACTACGTATGAGGCACAACAGAGATGACCGCACCCATATGCAAGTGCAGCCTGAGACCATATTTCATCTGACAGACACAGATACAGTTTAGTTGGGTTTTAAAATCCCACGTTAGCTGTGTCGGTCATGAAGTAAAGCAAAGCTGTCAGCAGCTCCCATAAGTATTGTGTTTAATTCAGCTGGATTGATCCAAGCTGGCTGCACAACTAACTTCAGTGGTCCAGATTCATCTTTCTTTTAAAAGTGAAATAATAAACACGCTCACATCAGTGTGATATCACCGATTTTTGAAATCAACAGCAGATGACAATGCCTGGATGTTTAAAGAGTGAATAACTATTTTGTTAGCTCGCAATAATGTAATTTTCAAAACACAGCCTGTTAATGATACTAGCTACTGCCTGTGCTGTATGCACTTTGCAAATTCTCCATTTAAAGACTAGACCCGTAGGAAACTCCCCACACGCGGCGGCAGTGAGCTGCTGTTGTTTCAGCCATCAGTGATGTCACAGCAGGTGACGGCTGGAGGGAAACTCCTGCTGTGACATCACTGATTGGGTGATGGGTTGGTAATTCATAAACCGCTGTTTCTGTCTTTATATATTTAATAGACTGCAGCTTCCTCACCTGATAGTTAGTTTTAAGTTACTATGCATTGACATATATGGCAGAATGCTTTTTATGTAGAATAACAGGTTACTGGGGAAAAAAGAAGATAATAAAACAACCAGAAAAATTCAATAATCCAATCTTCCAGACCCTTTCTCCTTTTCTTTTTTTTTACACATAGAACACTGAGCCACTTGTCTGTTGTCATTGTAAACAGCAGATACGAAGTCTACAATTGCAGAAGTGGCAGATTTACCCCTAGAAATTCTTAGTAAAGTTTGAAACAATAGGTCCTTGACTTCAGATAAACGTAGAAGAAAGCAGACTTTTCACTACGTGGGGTTTAAGAACGCAGCAGGAGATCGTCTGAATCAGATGTGTTCAAAACAGCAGGAACATTTCTGGAAAACTGAGGCGAGGGGTGACCCCTGGACAGAGCACCCCACTCATTCGCCGCAAATCTTCTTGCAAATTTCCTTTTGTAGTCTCCATTAGCTCACTTTTAAAAGGGGAGGTGGCAGGAAAAGCCAACCGGTCGAGACAGATGACCGCCCACAACCGAGTCAGTTTTTGTCAGAGATTTCTTCCTGTTAAAAGGGAGTTTTTTCTCTCCACAGTCGCCCAGAGCTTGCTCATTGTGGGATTTGTCTGGTTTTCCCTGTAATATTGACCTCACCAATGTTAAGTCCCTTGAGACAATGTATGTTGTGATTTGGCACTATACAAATAAATTGAATTGAATTGAATTGAATTTGAATGACTGCTCGGAACAATCCCTCACCTCTCCCATAGCTCAGAGACTGATGCTGGATAGAACAGACTTCCATCCAACAGCTGTACCCGCACACAAAGTCAAAATAAACTGGGTCCGTTGAGCAGAACTGACAGAAACAACCATCTGGAAATTTCAGGGAGCGTAAAAGCAACGACTGATAATGAAAAGTATTAACAATGAGCCAAGGGCCACAGCTGTGGAAGGAGACCCGGCCTGATTGTAGGCGGTGGGCAGCATGTGTTCGACGGCTCTTTGATGACTAAAATATGGAAAGGGATCAGATCAAAGGTGACCGGAGTCTCTTTCCTTGTTTCAGCTGACTGCTTTTTGCGGGGTCAGTGGGATATTCATGCGCAGCAGCCGACCCAACAATGACAGGGAATGATGACACGAGTGCCTACAACCCGCCCAAAGACACACAGACGCCTACGGTACGTTCAAGCAGCCAGACAAACACACGACTTAGGTAAACTGAACCGCTCTTGTGTCCCAAGTCAGCCCTCCCTAGTATTTGTCATATTCCTTCCCTCTCTATTCCCCTCATCTTCCACAACAGAAACACCACACACAAGGGGAAATGTGCTATGACAACACACACACACACACACACACACACACACACACACACACACACACACACACACACACACACAGAAGGCAACACATTCATCAAGGCGACATGGGCAGATTGTCAGTGACACTCTGGAGCCTGGCAGGGACCCTCCCTGCACCAGCAACAGGGGTGGGCAGAACTGAATGCCAGTCATCCATGTAGAAGCCGTTGGTCAATTATATAAGACAGTGATTCACACACATGCGCATGCACACACACACACACACACACACACACACGCAGAACAGCAAATCAACAGTAGGCAAGGACTGCAAGTCTCCATGCTGCCGCGCAGAGCTGTGCTGTGGTGAAAGAAAATCTGAACGTTCCCCCTTTAAAGATCAAGAAAGATCATTAAAGCTCCTTCTTCACTCCACCACTGGCTCTACAGCAACAATTTGCTAGACAAATGTTCGACAAAACTGTCTCCATTAGGACATGTACAAGAAATCAAGACACTCAGAGTACATACAACTTCAGCTCTGGTGTGGCAGCATCCCATTTAGAAGCCACACTCCTCAGTTTACTGTCAAACTCTGACGGAGAACACTGTCTGTTCCTCTTTCGCTGCCCTCATTACGTACGTAAGGAAAGCGCCGAGTTAAGCGGTATGCATTGTGTGAGATTAGAGTGGAGAGGGGGAGGGGGGCAGCAGCGAGAGCGCTACATTGAGGAAATATCTTGGTCAAATGAACAAAGGTTACAGGACAAAAATCTGACAGATCTATCAGAAAGGTAATGTGGTCAGTCCTCGCACCGGTCCTTTTTTCTTTACACATGATAGAGAGATAACACACATGTACGCCTCCTCATTAGGGTTCACTGAAATGTATTTAATCTCGTTGGGGGATTTGAGAGGTGCCAGTCTAATCCCAGCATTAGCACAAGGCACCTGGAGCACGGAGGCTCTTGCTCCGTCCAGTCAATCTTACCTTCTGTGATGGAATGTCAGCGGTGATGTGGTCTACATCGACCTCCTCCATCTCCCCCATCTTCAGACGACTCACCACCACTGCTCCTGCTGCGCACACACCATCAGATGACCTACGAGACAGGAGGAGAGGAAAATAAACATTTTGCATTAACCTCTTAATCTGCCGGATAAAAATTGTGTCCGGTGAAATGATCTTTTCCTCTGGCTACTACCCCTCTGTGGGTCTCAGCTTATTTTCCAGCCTTGAATAGGTTATAAAGCTGTTTGACTAAAGAAAAGTGAAATCAGGACATGGACGCTTGCGCTGTGGTTGATTTTGTTTCCTGACAGGTTTTGCAGAAAAGAGCCTGCAGAATAAAGCCGAGCCCACGCCGGTGGGAAGCTGATGGGGGTGAGGGTAGGAACATGTCGTGTAACTGTTCAAACGGCCATCTAATAACCCAGGCTTTGTGCCCTGACAGAGAGCAAATTTAGACTAGAGTTTTCATATCAGGAAGCCAGACCAATCACTTTCCAAATCATGGCGCCATGATTAAGGAGCTGATAGAAAATCTATAGTATTGGCAGCGAGACAGACACTCTCAAATGAAGAAAAATAGTCCCTGGGCATCGCAGGAGCAAGTCTGATCACCTTAACAGACCCACCCCTAATGTGCTCAGTTCCACTCCAGCTGGAGAAAATATTGGATGTTGTGTGGCAGCTAATGGTCTAGGGAGAGGAGGGGAAGGATGACACACCCCTGCCGGAGGAGGGAAGAAAAAAACAGCAGAGATGATGATGGAACCGGAAAGCACGCTTTCAAGACCAATCCATCTTGGTTGGATACGAGGAGGAAAAATCTACCCGAGGGAAAAGAGGACAGGGAGGAAGACATGCAGAGGAGAGGTGGGTGAGAAGAAAGTGAGGGAATGCAGGAGAGGAGGAAGGAAGGAAGTGTGTCTGTGGTGGCGGGACACTGGGAGATTCAGTTAGTGCTTAATGTCTTACAGCAGTCCGCAGGCAGACACAATAACATTGGTTGGTTTATAAATCTAATCATTGTCCCTTGCCAGACAGCTGTCTCAGTGTTTACTCCTCTGCTCATTTCCCTGTCCCCCCAAACCCCATTTCTCACCCTCATCACCTCCCCCCCTTGTGTTTTTCTGTGCCACAGAGGACTCGGTAAAAGAAAGTCACCCTGACTTTGAAGAATCAGTATGTACCGACGGTGGCCCACAAATAATCGAGGAAGTGGAGATTAACATGCATCACATTCAGTGATAGTCCTCCCAAGGCAAACCTTAGGGGTTACGGTGGCCCCCTACTCTTCAGATTGCTCCGCCTCAATCCACTAATGAAACCTTCCAGTTAAACAGACAGAAGACGTTTTTAGAGACTGCTTTAAGATAATTGATTAAAAAAAAAATCTAATCTTAACTCAGCACTTATTCAAATATGTCTCTACATATTATTGTCTGTGAGGAGATAAAAACTTATTCCAGGAGGCAGAGATGGTTTTATTGAGCTCTGTCACCACAGTGTAGGTTTACTGCACATTCAGCTCAAGTCAAGCAAAGAAAAGAGACGGAGGTGAACGTCCTGAAGGAAAGTCTGATTTGCAGTGACACACTTTATTTTCTTCTTTTTTTTTTACAGTTTTTTAGGCTGCTCACAAACTGACCTCGAATTAAATCTTCCCCTCAACTTCCAGATCTCATCGTCTCCCATCCCTTTATTTCCTCCTGCTAGAACTGGCAAGGAAACAGATTTGCAGATTGTTCTTTGCCTGCGAGCTCCCTTTTTTTATTTGAAATTTAATTGGCCCGGGTTCTCTTTTTTGACAACACCTAATCTGACAGCTTTGTTAAAGGGACAAAAATAATGCGCTTAGAATGTCTTCTGTGTATTTTGCACAATTCAAAAAAGAATTATTTTTTTTGGAGGGAAACTCTCTCATTCATTAACACATTTTTGGAAGTATGGAATATCTGTCTCAAGGGGCTTTTTATGTTTTTATGTATGAACCATACAGTTTGGTCCAAATTTCTGACACAACTTTTCCAATTAGGAAAAAGGTGTAAATTATTTGTATAAAATTAAAGTCTCTACATTTACTTCAACTGAATAACTACTGATTCCCTGATTATCGCTTCAAAGATATATTCATACAAAATGTCCACTAATGATCCATTACATTCATTTTAGGGTAAAGTTTTCTTCCTACCAAGAATAAATGAATTAATGTATTCTTCACTGCAGAAGCAGCTATATGATGCTTACTTTGTTGTGAATCTACTGTATATGTATACAGAAAATTTGGCAGTTCATTTAATATTATCGAGATTCAAGCCCCACATTGTCTGTGGAAGGGGAGTGGCCAGAGAAAAAGTAATTAACAGGTTCCTACACAGGCAACAAGACAATGCGACAGCCTTGAAGCGTAGTAGCGAAAGTGTAGATGGGATTCTTGACCTATATAAAGCTGACGGGTGAGCTAAATATAGAGCTGGCTACTTTTCACTGAGGACAGATGTTAGGACTCGGGACTGTAATAATGGGAAACGCCGGCTGTCTGCGGGAAACTGCTGGTCCAGATTTTCATTGGGGATGAATGACATTATCATGTGACTCAACAGTAATTGCACATTTTGCAACTGGAGGACTGACTCAATCAATAAGACGACACTGCAGTCATTGTTCATAGAGCGGGCCAGAATAACCAGGGGACCCTGCTGAGCACACTTCTCTGGCTCGTCTGGACCACTTGAAGAATATTCCCAAGGAAAAATCTGCCCTGGTTTTCTCTTGATGAAATTGGACTTGCCGGAAAAAATATATATTCAGAATCTAAAATGAATGTATAACAACCGGTGTGACCTGTATTAACGTATGTATTTAATCTGGTTGGAAATGAAAGAACTTTTTAAGCTTGAAAGGTCGAACAAGCATCAGATTTCCAATCAAAACAAGCTGATGTGTCCAGAATTAACCAGTGCGCTCAATCTCTACAACATGCAAATGTCTGCAATGGAGAGAAAAAAGACATCGGTAACATGCAGAAAAGGAGCTTAGTTAGAGCAAGATGCATACTTGCACAAGATTCAGCGTTGCAGTTGTTCCAACACACATGCGCTGTGCTCTCTATTTGTTGCCATTTGTATTAGTCATTTGTGTGACAATTAGCCACAATTAGCATTTGAATTCTTGAGTTATAGCCAAAATTATGTTTTGTGAAGTCACAGGGACCTTGACCTTTGACAGGCGAAATCCAATTAGTTAATCCTGACTTCCAACTTCCAATGTTTGTGTCAATTTTGAAAGAATTCCCCTCAGGACAGATGGACAACCAGAAAACCTACAGGTAGTGCCACCTGCTGCGGCTGTCACCAACACGGCGACATGAAAATGAAAATATCAGGAAGGGATACAATTTTTTTATGAGATAAATACTCTGTGTGTCCACGGGCACTTCTTTCTTGCTGAGCTGCAGCAGAGGGACATGAAGGAATTTGATATTGAAATCACACTGCTCAAGTCTCTTATTTGCGTCAGCTCAGCACAGAACAAGGATTGTGGAATTTTTTCCCCTGCACATCACTTACATTGCTTTGTGCAGGGAACTCTCCGAGGCCAGTTACTGTGACCAATAACTTTTTCAATGGGCATGTGGGTACTATTTTGATAAAGACATTAAAACATGTGAACCTGTCCTTTAATGGACAGGACAGTAGCTATGTGTTAAATTGGATTTAAGACCAGATACAGTGCATGCTGCATTACGTGGGCACTAAGTGTCAATCACAGGTAGAAACACGTAATATACATTTGAATGTCTAGTAGCTTTTCCGTATGTAATATACACACAGTACTCATTATAGCACAAATAAATGTAAAGATTTTTGTATATGTCTATATTGTCACAGTAAAGATGTGGGCGATATATGTATTTGTTTTCTGACAATGAAGGAGGCGGCTGGCGTACAGTGCGAAGTCCTTGAAAAGCTTAATGCAGATCGATGGCAATTGAATGAGGGAGGGCGGAGGCAACGGTTGAGTGGGAGAGGGCAGGTGGCGCAGTGACACAGAGCGTCATGTGTGCCCAGATGATGACCTTCATCACCACTCACTCAATTAATACAACATTATTAACACTTCAGTGGTTGGGGGGGTCAAAAAAAATCTGATTCGGAAAAACGGAGGAGAAACTCCAATCGTCTTTTTATGTGTAATGACTCTCAAACAGGGAGAGAGAGCAGATGCCTGCACAGCCAGCCAACAAGGCTTCATAATCGTTTTTAAACAAACTTTAAAAAAAAAAAAAGCTGACAAAATAAAGTTTCCTATCATCTGTGTCAGACAGATTGTTTTGTCCTGTAACTGCTTTGGAAAAAGAAGCCAACCAACAGTATCTAGAGACATGCATGGACTTAGTTGAAGGACATTCATTTTTTTCTTTTCTCAGGTAAAGGTAGTGAGCAGTGGATCGAAGAGGAAACGGTGAAGAAATAAAACGTTAAAGGAATATTTCTTATTTGATTTCTTTCTATAAGAAGATTCCTTCTTATATCTGTCGGTCAAATATAAAGATTGAAACCAGGAGACACTCAGCTCTGCATTAGTAGCAGAAACTTATTTCTGTCCAAAGGCAATTACATCTGTGTACCAGCACCTCCAAAGCTCACTTAACATAAAAAAGGAAGCGTAAAAATGACAGGTTGTGGTTTTATGTCGGATTACATGCGGGACTATTTGCTGGCCGAGCACAGAGACTTCCTGAAATTGCTGCTTAAGGACTTGGGGTCTTCCAGCTAAGCTAACCAGCTGCAGGTTGTAGCGTTACATTTAATGTGAAGTGAATGTCAATCTATTTTTTAACATCCTAAAGTTTAGTACACACAATGGCCTGGTTTATCAAGACGGGTGTCTACACTGTATAAGTCACGAAAAGGTTGGGGTGTTGGGATTGTGTTCATAAAACATAACATCAGAGGCAACAAGTAAAATTTTAATGCCGAAAAACTCCACAGCCCCAGATTTTTATTACCGTGTGCACCAGCTTAGCCGCGAGCAGGGTAATGTTTTTCACCCCTCTGTGTGAGTGTATCTGAGTGTGTGTGTACAAAATAACTAAAAAACATATGGCCAGATTTTCACCAAGTTTGGTGGAGACATAACTTGGGAGTCCTGCCTGCCAGCCGAGGTCGGGGCACTTGTCCCGGGCGGGATTTCTCCCGGTGCTGCCAACCGTCAGTCCGACTGTGACAGACGGACCAATGTGTTTGTGAAAACAAATGGCACCAAACGCTGTTTAGTTAGAGGCCTTTTAAGTTGTGTAAAAAAATGTTTGCATCATTATGAAATATATACAGCGTTTATACTGTATAATGGCCTTTATACAACACATGCGATTTATGCATCCCCCCTCTCATGCATTTCAATGTTGATTTATTGTCTCAGGCCCAAACCGAATCGAAACAATTTGTCAGATTTTTGCGCAGCTCTCCTTGGAGCCACAAAAGACTTCAGTAAATTATTTTCACAGGCAGTAGTTACTCGCCAAGACCTGTAAACAGTCTTTGATGTGTAAAATATGTGGCGTTTTAGCTTTTAACTCTAAAGTCTATTGAAGTCCAAACTTGACCATACTCGCTTATTTGCCTATGCACTAAAGCTGCGCTGCCCGACTTTCACCGTTTACCAGCTCCAAAATACTGATGAACGGTGCAGAATGCATCACATCTGACGAAAGCGACACTCTCTTCTGACATCATGAATCTCAGCTCTTGCCAAGAATCTTAACTTCTTTGTCTTGAGGTTTTCCCTCGTCACCCCAAACTGATTAGGCAAATGTCTCTTAAGACATTTGTCCTTAAGGTAACAAGTAGAAGTTGCAAAACAGCACCTTGTGAGTCGATGAACAGATTATATGTTTACTGTATGTGTGATCAATGTGATCAATATGTTAACCACCTGCGACCTTGTAGACACATTAAAAAAACATAAAAGCCCAGGACGTCTACATTAGACATCACAACAACTAGGGAAATATTCATTCAAATGGCATACACACAAAATTAGATAAAAGAATAAAAGAAAAGAGACAGGGAATGGGAAAGAGCAGGAGAGCAATTCCTTGCTCTCTGTGGCATATCATTGTTTCTTGCCACATCATTACCAAACTGTCACCTGTAAAGCTGCGACAGTATTGTGTCAGGTTGATCTATGTCATTGTCCCGTGAGACCTAATAGGATGAAGCCATAAGGAACACCAGGTTTCATTAACAGCCTCGGGGGAAGAAGCACAAACAAACCGTTATCGGTGTCCCGACATCACTTTGATCAGGGGATTGAAGGGGATGCTGTATGCAAATGACAGTGTGGGCATGTATGTGGGTGATAGAGAGGAAGACGATCTAAGGTTGGTGTGTGGGGGTGTGTGTGTGTGTGAGAGTTACTGTTGCTAGCGGTGATTGTTTGGGCATGTTGACATAGGTAGGCAGTAACTGATAGGTGTTCTGTGCTCCATTGACTCTTAGTTGCGAAGGAATTGAATGGTAGGAAGGGTGGTGGGCCATAGATCTATACACACAGAAGAGATGAAAAGGGGTGAGTGAATGTCTGCGGAAAGGCAGTGAGGGATGCAGGTTAACACACTCAGCAGCACCTCATAATCCACAGAGAGTTTCTAGGAATGAAGGTAGAGAGAAAGACATAACAGAGAAAGCACAGGAGTTGCAGATATTATGCCGTCTTCTTTGCCTTCCTTTTACCTGTAGGATGGATTTAAAAAAACAAAAAACTAACAACTTACAAGACATTATACAATAAGGTTGCCTCCTTAACTGTGTAAAGGCCACAATTTACCTAAAAATCCTCATTATATGGCACAACTTTCATATTTCACATAAGGAGATAGATCAATTCAAATGAATCCTTCTTTAATCTGAAGTGGTTGAGCTCTCAGCTCAGGTATCTCTTGCCTCAGTTTTAAAGAAAGCACACAACCTGAATAAATGCAGTAAAATAAAAAAATAAAAATGACAGTAAGAATGTCGGCATCAAACAGATCACTGAATTAATTTTTGAAGATAAAAATTAAAAAGAAAAATTGAAATTGCTCGCTTTAATGACAACAATGAAATAGTGTGTACAAATTGGGATTATCAGACAACAGAACAGTACGGGGTGAATACTTTCCAGTTTGAATAAAGTTGTGTATAACATGATTGTGTGCTTAAAAGCTCACACCTTATCCTGTGTGTAAAAAAACCTCTGTAAAAATCTATTTGCACGAAAAAATATCCCAAATCTCAAAACAATATGAATTTGGCTGCTGTGCTGAATAAACAGTTCATACACAATTGAAGAATAATTTACAAATTGTAAAGTTTGAACTCTCAGCTTGTTCATAAACCGAACACTAGCCTTAGCATGTTGAACAAGGGGAAATCTTAACCTGCCGGCGGTGCTCGACGAAAAGTCAGGAGATCACCGACAAAATTAGTCTGATGTAGACACAGTTTTTCCTTTTACAGCTTTTTGGTTCATTGAACTGAACATTTTCCTGTTGACCACCAGCTCCTGTGTTCTGTGAGGGTAAACTTATTGTTTTTGTCAAAAGAGTCTGGCTGCTTTGATCAGAGGAACATAATGGCTGTTTACTCCCTAACAAAACTGTCTATGTCTGGAAGTACAGTATCCTTTCTACAATATTGTCAAACATGTTATAATAATCTAGGGGTGTCTCTGCCAAAAAACAAGCACTTTTAACGTAAGTACTCTGATGTGGAGAAATGCCCAGTTGGATTACACTGAAGCTGTTTCAGGGTGCCAGTTATAGCTTCCTCACTAAATATTGGACCTATTCCAAACATTTTTGTCCCTATTAATCATTTAGATGCAAAAAGATGCGGAAAATAGGGCCCAGGTTTAAAAACAGAAGCTTTTTGAATCTTTTGAAAACTAAATATGTGCAAGGTGTAGATTGAGATCTTAACAACCAGCACTAACTCTGCTATCGAAACTTGCCTTTGAGATGAGATCGGGTTATGGGAGGCGGCTCGGAGCTCTCCTCTCCTTCTCAATGTATAAGAGGGCTGGACATTGGTATAGACAAGGCAGGAAATTAGCATTTTTCAAAGTCTCCCTCTCGGGGTGTTAAAAAGTCAAAGGGATCGGGTTATGTAAAGTTATGTCCCCCCTGCAAAATATAACTTCAGACTGACATGTCGGTGCAGCACAGGAATGCGACCTTTGTCCAAATACAGGCGTGCATGAACAGTGTAATAATGAAAGAACCTCTGTGTTTTCCTCCTTTCCTGGACATGAAAAGATGCAAAGTGCGAAGAACGTACCTTTCTCTGCGCAGTGGTTGCCCCTTTCCCTCTCTGAGGTCAAAATCAGTACAGCTACTGTACTTAACTAAAACACACTTCCATGGTGTAGTGCACTACTACTGGGATGAGGCGGTATATTTGACCTTGACCTAAAATGAAAGCAGTCTCAGTTTTGACTTTGCACAGACACAGTAAGCCCTCATAACAAAAACATGAAGGCAATTTAATGGAGGATTTGGCCAAACATTCACAAGCCCCTGTGGAGTTTTGTGTGCGTTTCTGTACGTGTGAGTACGTGTCCACACACACATGCACACACGTGGAATAACCAGACCTGACTGACCATTTATGTAAATGTTTGTGAACAAAAATAACAGAAATGCGCCCGGGCAGCATATCCCTGCAGTGTAGCCTAACTCACAGTTTACTCCAAACAGTGTCAACACTATGAGTCAATATGAGCTTCTTGTTATGCTAATAGAAGATACATGTCACATCGCATATGCGGCACGCATGATTGGACAAACAGAAGTAGAATAAATGCAAGTTGTTCTTGTTTGCCGAGATGCTATGAGCGGAGATGTGCTGGTTACTCTTGAGATTTCCCAAGGTTAGTGGAATCAGACATCAAAACAAATAGAGCTTTCCTTGGTGGCTTCACAAGTCTCTCAAACTATTTTATCCTGGATATTGAATTGAATCGATAACTGCACTGAATCAGGGTTGTGCCAAAATGCAGAATATGTAAGATCTGGGAGATGACAGTCGAGCTCTGCTCGAACTCGCCCACGCTGTAGTGAGACGAGGATTAGCATCTGTGTCGATGAACTTTAAGTGTTTTGCGGTTTAAGAATTAAATTTCACTAAAATAGGAAAAATACAACGTTAAAAAAAAATCTGCTATTTGTAAAATGATGCTGATAACATTATCCAGAAACCATAAAACTTAGTGGCCCTTGAACACTCAGGGTACACCCCCACTGGTGATTTTAATTGTTTTGATAATTACCATTATCATCCTGTTGAGTACACGGACACTAAATTACCTGCATATCTCCATCCACCTTCCACTTGACCAGATGTGCAATGAGCCAGAATAAACGAAAACACCTGCGTGCAGAGTCTTTAAAACAAACCTTGTTCTACCCAGAAATCCTCACACTAAACATAGTCATTGGTGAAAAAAAAGATACTTATACACAATATATCATAAATGTACATTTTTGATACTGGTCTCATGCGCATACTATACATGTTCTCCCTTTTGGAAGGCTTAGCTGTTACCTTGAGTCCATATTTGCAATCTTTTGCATAACTTTTGCATATCATTGGTAGACTGCAATATTACATCCATACATAAATGTGTGAAATACATTCAGCTGTACATCTAAGTAGTTTTGTATATGTGTGCTTGTGTGTTGGTATTTCTAGTTTGATTGTATTTTTTAACCAAAGCAATGTGTGCAATGTCTATTTTTACACTGACAAAACTACAGTATTTTCAATAGCTGCGAATTGATTAGGTAAATTAGAAAATAAAGACAAAAGACATTAGTATTACAAGGCAGTGTGCAAGAAATACAAGCATGGGAATATTTAAACCCATTAAAAGCCTACGTGGACAGTGCATTGCATTATTGAGGATGATATTAAACAGCAAGTCAGACAGGATATTATGCATGACCCTCACTCTCTCTGGTGCACACACTGGAGTTGGCGCAAAAGGAGAGATTGCATTGCTCGGGTACTTTGCCCCAGCTTCAGTGATGGAAAACCACAATTTAATCTCAGAGCAAAAAAAGAGGATTGGCTTAGAAAATAAAAAAATAAAAATTAACAAAACTGTGAGACATGATTGTAAACACATTCCCTTTCCCTCTCTTCCTGTCTCCATTATGTCCTCATTATCATCACCTCATCACTTAGACAAGGACTTGGTATGAGCTGTGCCCCTAGCATGCCTCAGCACCATGTCGGACCAGATTTTATTAAATCTCTCTCCTCCTTTGGCTCCTAACACCACATCTCATTTCCTCATCTCTTCGACCTATGTGTGTTTTGTTGCAAAGAGATGATCTAAAGATAAACCCAACCTGATGAATGATTGACCTGGACTTACCAGGGCACTATCATCGTTTGATATGGATTTTATGTTAAATGATGTGAAAGATGTTACCCCTGATATCCCTGCTCAGTTTATTGTAATGGTAAAAAAAAAACTTATGGCTGGTATTTGAGGCACCTTGTCAATGGAAAATGTCCTCCCCCCCCGCCATTTTTCTCTCCAAGTTACATTTTGATGCCAGGGTACAGCATTGGCCATATTAGTTATTTTCATATTCAGCCCATGAGCCCTAATGCCTGGGGGATCTCACAGATTATGCAGAGGAACTGTGCAGAAACGGAGCATTTTTAGTGTCGAAGGAGGAAAATGAGGGGGGCCATATGTGCATTTATTTCAGCTCAACACAGGGCTTGTTCTCCCTCTTTGACATACAGTACACAAGTGGTGTGTGGTTGTGTTTGTTAGGATTACAGTGTACTGTACTGTATACTGTACAATTTGTGCAGCAATTCTGTGTGGACGTACTTATGTAATGTATGTGTGCGTGGTTAACTTTGTGTGTGCATTTCATGCATTTTTACACACACACACACACACACAGACACACAGACACACAGACACACACACACACACACACACACACACACACACACACACACACACACACACACACACACACACACACACACACACACACACACACACACACACACACACACACACACACACACACACACGTTTCCGACATCCCCCTCCATGTGCTAACTACAGATAAAATGTTTCCCAACAGCCGTACACTCAAATGTTGTGGCCTTAAGTGTCCTTTTAGTCTCCCCCGCCCATCAGTACATATGTTCCTCTGTTCACTGCTACACCGATAAAACGCAAAGGGACCATAAATAAAGACATTTATATGTTTAATAATAATCCTCCTTATTTCGTTTAAATTTTTTTCCCCCCAGACTAAATATTCCTCATGTTCAAATGAGCCGCTAATGACTTTGCAGTGAGAAATGGCGACATGTGTGAGTGTGTGTGACTGCCACAAGGGAGAGAAGAAGAATCACTCCTCTGAGTAGTGTAATTAGTGATTCTGCTTTACATTTGGAGCACACGCAGACATGAACTCTCAGAAGTTCATATTTAAATACTGTCAGGCCTTTTTGTGACATGTAATTTTTCAAGATGGAGATCACTAATTTAGAATTCCACTGGGCGATGAGAAAAAACATCAAATTAACACAATCATTATTTTTATTACGCAATGCAATCATTTTGAAAAATGAACACGTTTAAAAACCTTAACCATAACCTCAACCTTACACTAACTCGCCCTGACCAACTGGCTGTGTGATAAATGTACACACACGGCGCTTCTCCAGATAGTTGTTGATCTTTAGGCTTTCAGGTCAGGCTCAGATAAGATCAGTGTACTGGAGAATTGTCTCTCTGTGAATAACTTTAAAAAACTGGGGGAATAGTATAAAAATAATATTATGATGAAGGCAGGCTAAGCTTTCACTGGTGGAATAGTAAAGAGAGGCTCTATCCAATGGGAATGGATGAATAAGCCATGAAACCAGGCAGCAGAGGCACTGGTCTGTGATAATGTAGCCTTGCCATGGTAAATCTCTGCCATAGTGTGATGGACACACACACGCACACACACAACACAAGCATACAAATTCATATCAAAATCGCATCTCAAACTGTGCTGTAGAAGTGGGTCATAGAGTGCCTCTCCTACTGAGAGTGAAAGTTTTATAGATAACAAGAGGAGCGAGAGGGAACTACAGTGTGAGAGGACCGAGGGCGCAAGAGAATGAGTGCAGGGGACGAGGGCCGGAAATAGCAAAAATTAAAACTGGAGAGTGAGCCACTAATTTGAAAACCACATACTTATACTCTCTTCTCTTTATTGATACATCAGCAAACTTTTCTTTATATGATGTATGCACATTTTCACATCACCTGTCTCCCACTTATACACCATCATTTACTGCTGTGGTTAGGTTAAGGAGTCTCCCTTCCCTTTTTTAATAGTAATTTTTTCTCCCACGTGTACACAAACATGCATTATTGAGACACCTCTGTGGCACTGACATCATATCTGCCCCTTTAGCACATGGGTAATGTTGCTCTTCCCGGTTCCCCATTGAAACCCAGCTAGATTCAGACGTGTGCGTGTCTGCAGAGCAAGGCAACGTCTATACTGCAGGGAGAAACGGGTACGACACAACGTCTCACATCGGAGTTTGCAGAGAGAGGCAGGATAAAAACCTGCAAAATCTATGCAAATTATTTCAAATCAAATGCAACAAAATCCAGAAC